>NC_080671.1:301022334-301039334 GCF_030247195.1 Topomyia yanbarensis | reverse complement strand
TTCCATATAAATCTACACTCAAACACTTCAATATTAATTCTTCAAAAGAGCTAAGTAGATTTCTGTAAACAAAGTTATTTCGCACTTTCGCTAAAGCATTCGACAAGGAGCCGGACAACATTGTGTGTATGAAATTGCAGTGACTAGGTTTTCCAGATGGCTACAATCTTACCTTTCTGAACGATCCGCTTTTGTTAGAATCGGCACCACATGCTCAAGCGTATTTAAAACGCCAACCGGTATCCCTCAAGGAATTCACCTAGGGCCACTTATCTTTATACTATTCATCGACGGTCTCTTTACCCGCATAAAGTCTGGAAAACTGCTCTACGCTGATGATCTGAAAATCTTTCGCTCAATTGCAACGGGACTCGATTCAGCTGTACTCCAAGAAGATATATTCAACTCTTCAATGAGTGGTGCTCGCTGAATGGAATGCAGATCAACGTCGATAAATGTAAGATGATAAGTTTCGGGCGCTCGACAACTCCAAGGCGCTGCGAATATACCCTTCTAGTGTGTGTCATCGAAAGCGTGGAATCTATCCGTGACCTGGGATTATTATTTGACAGAAAACTTCGCTTTGCTGACCACATCACAGTGACAAGGCTAAAGATTTTCAAACATTGGGTTTTTTGAAACGAAACACTGCTGATTTCGAGGATTTCTACACTCTGAAATCTATATACTGCGTATTGGGCCGGAGCATTTTGGAGTACACTGTACGATGGCAGCGTGTTCAAAGAAGCTTTGTACGGTTTGCTTCAAGAAAACTGCCATGGAACGACCCTATCCGTCTGCCACCATATGATGATAGATGTATGCTGCTAAATTTACCAACTCTTGAGTCACGTCGTACCTTCTTGCAAAGAATGTTTATTTTCGATATGTTGTCGAGCAACATTGACTGTCCCGATATTCTCTCAAGGAATAATTTGTTTGTTCCTCCTCGTGTTATAAGAAACCGACCGCTTTTGTGGATTCCTAGTCACCGTACAGCATACGGCCAGAATAATCCGGTAGATAGATGTTGCCGCAAATTTAACGAAACTTCCGAACTCTTTGACTATCTTATTACTAAATCTAGTTAGGCCATTACAAATCTTTTTTAAAAATTATGTCACCCCCCCCCCCCTTCAAAATTGCTGGAAAAAATCAGGGGGCAAGAAAAATTTTTTTTTAAAAACCTCGATTAAAAAAATTGTCACTTTTTATAAAAAACAATAGCTTTTATAGAGTTTCGCTTTTCGTCATTGAAAACTATTCTAGTAGTTTTGGAAATTGCCATCCCATGATTTTTTTTATTTTGACTAAGAATGGTCAATATGGTAGATAGGACGACCGAATAAAATCGTCGATCCAGTCTAACATCAAACGAAACGTTTACTGTTCGCGGAAGGAAGGAGCCCGTGAATTCTCAAACAAACATTTCATGGCAAGGCTAACAGACCGATTTCTGAATCGATCCCATTTTAAACGCAACAGTGGATAGAGATCGGTAATTGCATTCTAAAATAATTTCTTCTCTGAAAAAGCGATATATGAGAACCCGGACATGTTCAGAATGATCCGATACCTGGAAGCGACAGAAGCTTAGAAGCTTACGCTGCTTCCGATGCCAGGAATACTTGGAGATCTTCCAGTGTATAGGTCAATATGTCTCTTGGTACTGTTAGAGAGAGTAATCCTGAACAAGCTAACCAAGTACACGGACCGTGAGAACGGCATGTCATACAATTCGACTTCGTTATAGGCAGGTCTACAGTGAATTCCACCCGAACGGTTGTGGGAGCTGTGATGACAACAGAGAAAAGGATATTGCTATTGCGTGGTGGTTACCTTAGACGTGAAGAATGCTTCAATAGTACTAGCTAGGAAGCAATCGCCCATTCGTTGTACAGCATGAGTAACTCTGCAGGATATTACAGAGCTACTTTCAGTACCGAACACTGATCTATGAAACAGATAAGGGAGAATGACAACTACGACTGACGTTCCTCGACCCGACGCTGTGGAACGCAGTGTACGATGAAGTATTGAAGCTGAACCTTCTCAGAAATGTAACGATTTTCGGTTTCGCGGATAATGTGGTGAACCAAGTAATCGGAGAATCACTAGAAGGGCTGGAGGCACTCGCCACGGAGACGATTGCCCATCATAAAACAGAGTTGGTGTTTGTGAATGTCTGAACTGTTGTCTAGAAAGGAATCGCGTATTACCTGTAGGACAGTTGAAACCTAAAAGAGTCAAAGATTGCTTGGATTTACTGCATATGTTATCACTTACGATGAGTGCAAGTGCACAGTGTGATTCCGTAGATGCCCGGTATAGAATGCACTGTATAATTAGAGCTCTTAAGTAAGCCACTCAGTGTTGACTAGCAGCCGAAAGACAGCAATAGGCGAAAATCGCGGTCGGGGAACATATCATCGACTCGAACTTTTAAAGTCACGATGATTATGCTAAGGGGAAGACTATGAGAGTAACCACAGCTTTGGTTGAGGCGCCAGTGTACCGGGCCTCACGAACCATCTGGAATCGCCGGACCGAAGCCCGTGAGCAGACTAATTACACCGTCAGGAACTAGATCGAGTGAAGCTCCAGCGGTTGGTCGTCGAGTTTTCAGCGAACCGGAAGCAGCGAACCAGAAGCTATCCGGTATCGCCGAACCAACATCGCCAAGTATTGGTGGGCCATTTGAGTAGGATTTATGGACTATCCGAATAGATTGCGACAAAACTGGGAGCTAAATGACTCACGCAACGGGCATCGGTATCGGGTGAAATTCCGCCACCGAGGAATAAATGACTCACTGAGATGACTCGCGTAAACAGGAACTAAATGGCTCACAGAAACGGGAGCCAAATGGCTCACGGAAGTTCCCCACTGCAATTAACCGAATAGGTGTTCGGAGCTAAACGGCTCGAATGTATGCTCTATTGTATAATTTTGTCATAACTTGTCCTGGACAATATATAATCATTTTTATACAAAGACATACCTTAAGTACCACCGTTAAATAAATTGTTAAAATCATGTAAATGGAACAAGTAAATTGAAATTTCAACAACAGAAATATCTCGTGATCTCGATCTTATACAGGGTATCTATCTTCGGAAAACCTGTTCGGAAGATCAAGAGCTGTGAAAGACCAAATAGTTTTCAACTCTACCACTAGGTAGTGTCAGTGATCATGCTATTTTTTGAGTTCACTGTATCCCAAGACCGAATCAGTCTCCCCACGATATAAGGCTTTGATGCAGTCTCGTGGGGCAGTATGAAGGAAGAAAAATAAGGACTACTTTAAGTGGTTGTGCACGAAAGTAAGTCACAACCAGTGTCCATGCACTTTTGAAACTTTTCAACTTTACTATAATGATTACACATATAGACATTTTCACATCTCGACGAACTGAATCTAGTGGTATATGACACTCGACACTCCGGGTCTAGCTTGACAAGTCGAGTTTCAGAGTGATTGCATTCCCTATATGAAAAAGGCAAATATGAACTGATGATTCCTATACGTTTCATAAATCCATACGACTGCACAACAAGATGGGGTAAAATGCATATATTTTGAAGATGTACACGGAACAGAGCCAAATGACTATCATATACCAAACAAACAAATCTACAAGTTTTCAAACACAAGCAATAAACCGAACCTGCCGTTTTCACTAGAGCTCGAAAAAATATAGTATGCACAAAATGTACGTTCGCCAGTTCGCCAGTCCATATGTAAAATGCTACAATCCTGTTTCTGTACATTGTTGTCAAGCAGGGTCAACTTTGACCAATTTTCATGCTTTTTGTGTAAAGTCGGTCCATGTGCCACTACAACGGTACGAAAACTATTCAAGCAACCAAAAGTTCGGATAATACCTTAAAGTACTCCTTAATGTTCATATTAAGTTCTTAGTGATCATTCAAGCTTTTATTGGGAATTATGAAACAGATTAAACCGCTATTAGAAATTGTACTGTTCGGAAAATTATTTAAAACGAAAAACTTAACCATCCCTTTCTTATATCAACTTTTGATTGATTCAATAAAGTTTGCTTGAATTGCTTTAGTAAAACAACCCCGCTATCCGAAATCACTCTGCGGAAACGTCCACGAGAACGATTGCAGGAAAATGTAAAATGAAAAAAATATGCCTTTTTGTTTTAATAAAAATAAATATTTATTTTTGTTTGCCACCCAAAAAAAATTGTACATGGACATAATTTTTTTTAAAAAAATGGAATGGCCTTATAAGCCAGCGATTATAAACTTATAACACTATAACAATAAGTCATTTACACTCAATTTGTACGGTTTCTGCCGAAGATCGAACAAATAATTATTAAATAAATAAACACTAGGTGAACGACCAGACAACATGTTTAATGTCACCACTAGCGCTCTCCACGACCCCCATACGTCGGAGATGGGCTTTCAACGTATACCGATTGGACGTGACCCGAGATATCACCCGACTGAAATCACGCGCTTCATCCATCCCCTTTAACCTTCTTTAGGTGTTGACGTCAATATGACCCCAAATGACCTTTCAAAATGCGATAACTTTTTAAGTTTTGCACCTAGAAGTTTAGAATTTCTTGACTTTTCCTCTTTCATGGAGAGCAACGATTTTCAATAGAGTTCAAAATTTGAGCTCATTCCTGAAGGGCAATACAAAAAAAGTTACGAATAAGGTGTTAGCCGGTCATATTGACCCCGATTTCGAACTCAGTTTTAAGACACATTTTCAACCAAATCTATGTGATCTGATAGTTAAATTATTTGTTAGAGTTAAAATTTTCAGTTTCTGGTAAACATTACCGTTTTTGGCCGGGTTGGTCTGTGCGAATCGGTGCCGAATGAGGTCTTGTTCGGCATCCATAGATGTATGCAGAACCGTCATCATAATTCACAGGTATATTGACAGAATACTAATTATAAACACAAACAAAACTAAAATGAGAATGTATATATTAAATGTGGACATGATACGACCGATCTTGGATGTCCCGGATTACGATTCCAATGACGATTTCGGTGGTACAATAGTATTTCTAATAATATTGATCAAGCGACAATGTGGTCAATCAACGAAAATGATACCAAAAATTTGTAATTTGCTTGAAAGTTTATATAAAATCCCATATAAAATGATATTGATACTCTGATGCAAATACTGACCCTGAATTCTACGTGAAAATCATCCGGAAGATCCTGAACATCCGTAAAAGTAGCCAGTTATACGGATATTCCAGATCTTCCGGAATCGTAACCCGGGACGTCCAGTGGCATAGCCAGAAATTTGGTTGGGGGGGGGGGTGGTTTAACGAAAATCGTTGATTTTTCGAAAATGCTTCAAAATAATGCAAATTTGATAAAATATTGAAAGGAACAAAAACAGTTCAGCCGTTCATTCTACAAATAAGAAACAAAATATAAAATATCTCTCATCTCTTCATAGACAACTTTCTTTTAGAAAATGTTTTAAAATTAAATTAAAATTATACCTTACGGCCCACATCACATAATTTCGAAACCATCAACTTCGAAGGTTGGTCGTCAAATGGTGAATACTTCCCAATGTTCACAAGCTCCTATATCGTGCTTCCCTGTGCGTCTATTGATGACAGTTAATGTGTAGCCTGGCATCGACTGAGTACTACCGTCTTGTGCAGTAAAAACGAAATGAGAAGGTGCGAGTGGGCATGTGCGCTATAACCCTACCTAGATAGAACTGAATACGTGAGGTGGCAAAGAAACCCCGCACAGCTGTCCGAGGAGACAGGAGGTTGCGTCAAACCCTACAAGCCGCCCGGAAAACACCACGTTACAAAGCATCAGGAAGACAAGGCGGATCGGAATAATCGATCAAAGCCCACGTAACGGAAAAAGGAATGCGATTGTAAACTTGGCACATCGAACTGTAAATCTTTTTGCTTCCACGGGTTCGAACGAATCCTACACAATGAGCTGAAAATGTAGGAACTTTGCTTGGCAGGACAGAATGTGGGGAAAAGCGGGCATCACGCGGTTACATTCTATTAGAGCGACGGTTCAACAAACAAGTTGGGAATCAGCTTTGTAGTTCTGGGCAAAATACACCAACGCGTAATCAAGTAGCAGACGATCATGGCCATTTCTACAACTACAGCATCGTTAACGTGCACTGCCCTCACGAAGCGTGACCAGAGAACGAGAAAAATACATTTGACGCGCACTTAGAGCCTGCGGTAGAATGTGAAGCTCATTATCAGCGACATGAACGCCACCCCTGAGATCACCTGATTAACAAACTGAGAACCAAATCGACCACGTACTAGGGTGGATGTACCAATAGTCGCATGCTTAAGGAAAGCTTTTGATAAAAAATCGATTAATAGACCTATGGGCAATGTTAATACATTAAACGAAAGCTTTCAGTCCCTACTTCATAGGAAAAATATAAAGATGGCTTAATAACCAATTTATGTATTCAAAACCGCATGTACCACTATAGGAACACATGTACCAATAGTGGTGCAATCGCTAATTTTGGTTCCTATTGTTGCAAATCCCATTGCTTTCTTATGGGACATGCAACTATAGGTACGCTACATCAACTATAGGTGCAAGGGAGTTCAAAATTCTAAGAAAATCATTTTTTTCAATAGTTATTTGAGCAAATTTCAAGGATAACAGTTTTATTGTCGCATAATTTTAGTGCGATGAATCGATAAAAAAATATTTGTTGATGGTTGGTACCTTAGTTAGGCGTATAACCCACTACTGCAACTATTGGTACACCTCAACTATAGGAGCACCCACCCTAATGAATGGAAATTTTTTCTCTGACATCACAAATGTGCGCTACTTCCGCAGTGCAAATATAGATTCGAAATCGCCTACAGGAACATCGGGATACAGAGGCGATGGAGTACCTATCTGTACAGAGTTATGAAAATTCTACGAGTAAGTATCGCTCGAGCAAAGGCTATGTGCCACAGGCTGATATAAGAAGAGATACTAATGGAGAGCTCACGACCGAGTATGAGCGGATCGATAATTTTATTACGACGAACATCGAAATAGCAGTAGACGATGAGAGTATGGCAAGAATCAGCCTAAGGATATGCGCAGTAGAGTGGCTCGCGGTTGTATGGGAAAACTTCAAAATGATTTAAACTAGCGGGCACAGCACTTTTACAGTTCCTTTTGTGGTCCCAAATGCCTTGCAAAATTTGGTAGAGATTGGGTACTTCCCGGGTTTGCGCATTGCGTTCAAAGTTTGCATGGGATTTAATATGGGGAAATTAAATATTTTGTATTTACGTTAATAAAGATTGCTATTTCACTGAATATGAAAAACCGGCTTCATAAACCTATAGTTCAAACCTTGGTTAACAACTTTGTCGAAGACAGTAAATAGGTCCTTGTAAATGTCAACGACTGAACTTTCTTAATATTTTGATAGACCTAAATATGAATCATACTACAATTTTTGTTGTAGGAAATAACATTTACAATATTTAGGATTTATACCTACAAATTTATGTGTTGTTTTTGCTTGAAGTAAAAACTAACTCAGGTCAGGAAATCGTGTTGGGTTCTAACCTTAAGTATACTTCTGGTTCGCCAACATCACCTCTGTTTTGCGTGAACCTAAAACAATTTCATAAAAAAAACTCTTGTTTGAATGAACTATCCTGGTCTCGTTCCTAAAGTATCATACGAAAACGGCAATAGAAGAAATTCCGAGACTTCAAGGAATCTAAGAATATGCATTTTTTTTTTTAATTCTGTTCCTGAACGGCTAAGAAATAGGATTTTAAAATATGTAAAACTTATAAACCGTTGTACAATTTTAAATGAGATAACAGTAGAGCCCTTAAATAGTATCACTCAACCATGTAAGATTAATTTTTAATTCGACGGTATAAACCTGCGCTGAAGATGTGCTCCTTATGATATACTAAACTATATAAACAGGAAACTGGGGAGTACACAAGCCACACCCCCTCTTCTTTTCATTTTCTGACAACGTCTATGTGATTAAGCAATTCATTTTGAACATTTCATTCAAAGGTACCAAGTCTCTGCGATGAATATATTCCCATTTATTTAAGTTTAAAGTATGGGTGTCGTGGGTACTGACAGTGTTAGAAGAAATAATGAATTTCTGCATTTGGATTGAACCATAAGTTTTAAAATTGTTATAACTATTTTTTGAAAACTCGTAGCTAGGTACCGTCTTCGACAAAGTTGTTAACCAAGGTTTGAACTATAGTTCTATAAAGCTGGATTTTCATATGGACTGAAATAGCGATCTTTATTAACGTAAATGCAAAATAATTGATTTCCCCATAT
This sequence comes from Topomyia yanbarensis, assembly GCF_030247195.1. Lineage (NCBI taxonomy): Eukaryota > Metazoa > Arthropoda > Insecta > Diptera > Culicidae > Topomyia > Topomyia yanbarensis. Next base: position 301,030,985 of record NC_080671.1, on the reverse strand, counting down.
TAAATCCCTTACAAATTTTGAACGCAATGCGCAAACCCGGGAAGCAACCGACCGCTCCCAAACTTTGCACAGGCATTTGGGACCACAAAAGGAACTCAAAAAGTGCTGTGCTGAAAAATGTCATATTAGAGCCACTCTAATGCGCAGCCGACGACAGATTCCCAGCGCAAGATCTAACGAAGATTCATGAAGAGATCGGCGGGTTGAGGACTGATAAAGCCGCTCGTAATGATCAACTGCCATGTGAGCTACTGAAAGACGGAAGAGAGGCGTTGGTTAGAGCACTTCATGTGATGGTTTTAAAGATCTGGGAGAAACAGGGGTGGTATTGCGCATCTCGAAACGAAAGGTTAATTGTGTGCAACCTTGTATGAAAAAGTCGATTCGAAATGGTTCGATAATGTCGCCCCAGATTTGACCGGAAGGTAGGATGGAGGAAGTAGTATGTCTCATCTATAAAATGGGTGTTAAGCGGGCTTTCTGCAAATAGTTGCCGATCATATTGCTGAAGGTGTTCTTCCAAATTCTTTGTTGTCGCCAATCACCATTAGCAAGCGAGTTCGTTGAGAAAATTCGCATATAATGCCCAAATACGGGTTTCCGGACAAACGAAAATCAAACGGACAAACGATCGAGTCATGTGTGATGAGTATTAGAAATACTTTCGAGTCCTTTTGAAACTCGGAAAGCAGGTGAACGTTGTTACTTTGGGTTTCGAAGAACCCTTCGATCGACGAATGTACGACACCGCAAGAAGATAACCTTCTACAAACCGCTCATTAGACCGGTTGTCTACGGTCAAGAAACCTGGAGCATGGTGGCGGGAGATCAACGCGTTCTTAGCGTTTTCGAATGGAACGTGTTGAGAACGATCTACGATGGGATGCATATGTAAAACGGAATGCGGATACGGCGTATGAATAACGAATCGCAACAAAAGCTTGGAGAACCATCCATTGTTCGCTCAGCGAAATTTGGGCGGCTGCTGTGGGCTGGGCATGTTTTCAAAATAGTGAACAACTCAGTAAAAATGGTTTTACAAACTAATCCGACAGCTACAAGGAGGAGAGATCGGTTAAGATGAAGGAGATCTGAGGAGTCTGTGTCATGCGAGGCGACAAACAGCCATGGACAGAGTGACAACAAGTTCAGCAACAAGTTTCCCAACATAAGAACATCTTCTGATATAACCATTTTAGTGATAAATCCTTCTAGAAATAATAATGGAAAATCAACTGTTCAAAAAAGTAGTAAGAGACTTGGTGTCTTCAGCAAAGTTGTTGGAAATTTCATTTAAAACATCTTTATTGAAGATATGAAAGCGCTATGTATATATGTATATGTATACGATATTTACGAAATTATTCTTGCATCCACTTTTTTTCAATATTACTATAAGCTTCAAATATACATGGCTTGGATAAAGTGTTTATTTATTTTTTATTAACAGCAGAAGAGTTTGACCATTTACAATAATATCAGAATAACCTGTTTTGAAGGTTCACTTTCGTAAATAGCCTAATATATCTCGATACCCTGAATATATGGAGCATTCATGTCTTCAGCCACGTTATTTGTAATAAAATTTTCGAAAACTTTACTGAAGGCACCAAGCTTTTCGAGACTAAATTAGTTTGAAGAATTAATACATTTATCTGGGAGGATTATTCACCAAAATTATTTTATCAGAAAATGTTAAAACGTTGCAAAATTCTTCAAAAATACTAAACCTCCAAAGCTGACGGTTCAGTGTTTTAAAACGTCGTTTTCGTGCTCAAAATTAATAGCGTCTAAACCGTTGACTTCAGATATATAGTTTGTTCAGAGTTGTTGTTCTTATGATTGCGCAGCCACAGAATTATACCGTTCAGTGATTAATTTACCTTTAAGTGATATACGAAATTTATTTTCCGAACTAATTAAGATAGAGACTTTGAGTCTTCGGCAAAGTTGTAGCAAATGTTACTACAAAAGAAATTGCTGAAGACACCATATATCTATCTTTAGTAGTTTACAAGTTATCGAACATATTATATGGAAGACCCCTTAAAATTAGTTGTTTCATGATAACTTTTTTAGACAATCTCGTATCTACTTGGAATCTTCCACAAAGTTATTTGCGGTATCGAAACACATATTTTTGCCGAACATAGTCATTTCCTATCTGTTGAAACTAAAAAGATATTCCAAATTTTACGATTTTTTTGGGGTAACTTCCACCTTAAATAATTCGTGCGGAGCAAAAAGGAGCAAACAATATCATAACATACTGAAAGTACTAGCTTTTTACTTTCATATAGTGGCCCGATTGTTAGTCGACGCGATTCTTCCCGAGTGTTATGTTCAATACAATATGCCATCGCAGTGGTATAAAATGAAATATTCAAGCGCACTGCGATAAGTAGCTTCATCTTTTCTTGATAAATTGCATAAAACATGTTCATAGATGTCCAAAACAGGAAAAGAGAACTTTGACCACAATCAAGATCAAAGTACGAAACGTAGCATATCGTGCGTTCGAAAAGTGTGGATACTGGTAAGCTTAAAAAACGATGGAAATCCCACCAGAAGGTTTATTAATGTCTGTCGTGACATTTATAATGATGCTTGATTAACGTCACCTGTTCACAATGTGGATCCTGTCGTGAATGAAGCTCGGGGATGGCAAAAAAGTATAAAATGATTTTTAGGAGAGGCCAAAGCTCTTCTAGCGGAAGAAGAAAGCTTTGAAGATGGCGGAGAAAACGATTATTAAAAATAGATTTATTTATCTATTTTATAATGAAAATATTGACATTATTAAACACATCAAAAATTACATTTTGATTTTTGAAAGGCAAACTATATGCATTGCATGTTATAGGCGAACGTGTTCTATGCAATTTGCCATAAAACATGAAGCTGTTTGTCGCAGTGCGCTTGAATATTTCATTTTATACCACTGCGATGGCATATTGTATTGAACATAACACTCGGGGAGAATCACGTCTCGTCTAACAATCGGGCCACTATATGAAATTAAAAAGCTAGTACTTTCAGTATGTTATGATGTTGTTTGCTCCTTTTTGCTCCTTAACGAATTATTTAAGGTGGAAGTTACCCCAAAAAAATCGTAAAATTTGGAATATCTTTTTAAATTCAGCAAATAGAAAGTGACTATGTTCGGCAAAAATATGTGTTTCGATACCGCAAATAACTTTGTGGAAGATTCCAAGTGGATACAAGAATGTTTAAAAAAGTTATCATGAAAAAACAAATTTTAAGGGGTCTTCCATATAATATGTTCCATAACTCGTAAACTACTAAAGATAGATATATGGTGTCTTCAGCAATTTCTTTTGTAATAACATTTGCTAAAACTTTGCCGAAGGCATAAAGTCTCTATCTTAATTAGTTCGGGAAATAAATTTCGTATATCACTTACAAGTGAATTAATCACTGAACGGTAGAATCCTGTGGATGCGCAATTATAAGAACAACAACTTCTCCGAACAAACTATATCTCTAAAGTCAACGGTTTAGATGCTACTAATTTTGAGCACGAAAACGACGTTTTAAAACACTGCAGTTTCGAAGCTGTGTGATATTGACTGTAAAAACTGTTTTCGAGCATTTATATTACTTTTCTTCGTTATTAATGTTCCTAACTTAAGAACGAGGGACCAGACATAAGATCCCATTCCAACAATTTACCAAAAGTTCCCATGGTGTTTAAAACATTAAGTTCTCAAATTTATTTTTAGATAATAAACTTCCAAAATTACTATTTAAATATTAATTTTTTATTTTTTATATTAAACTGGTCACCACCAATATTTTTTTTAATTCGATTAATTTTGGAGGGGGAGGGGTTTAACTCCCAAAACCCCCCTAGCTACGCTACTGTAGTGTCTAACTAGTGGCCCAGTCAGCTGTTAGCTACTGACGAGGAGAATCCGAAACACAAAAAATATGACTTAATTTGAGTTAGGTTATATGCACCTATGCATAAATACAGGGGTAACCCCAATTTAAAATTGCATCATTTTTAGATGTTTTGGATTCAGGAACTCGTCCACTTTTTGGATTCTGTGAAATTGAACTGGATGAGTGGATCTGGATCTTGGTAATCCGGATTTTCCGGAGTAATGTTCCAGTACTAAGGTATGATTTATAAATTTTAATAATGTCCTAGCAATATGAGTATCAAAACTCTTCAAATTATCTCGGAAGTCAGTCATTTATTGTTACAGGACCCTATGGCAATTTGAAAAATGAAATTTGAATGGAATGGCCACTCACGGCCCCACGGGAACCTGCTCCGAAATGTCCGTTCCGGGATCAAATCAGCAAATGGTTCCAAAACCACGAGATACAAATAATATCCCAGCACTGGAACATGCTTCCAGAAATACGGTTTCCCGAGAAATGAATAACGTAACCCGATTCATTTTCACCAAGTCTAAAAGTGGATCAGTTCCCGAATCCAAAACACCCAAAACTATCAAAATCGTTTGGAAATTACCTTAGTTATTGGCATTTACTTACGAAGTTCTATAATTGCAACTTTGACTGCGATGCAGTCACAGAAAAGTTAGTTACCTGTACTTTCAATATTAAGAAAATGTAAAACAATTAAGCTCAGCTGTTGGCTTTCATTTTTTGAACATTGAACATACCATCAGTTCCCTGATGGTATTTTGAACTAAATTACGAAACTACTTCATTGCTACTCATTAAATCCCAACGTGCTTCTGCAGCTGAATTTGAATGGTTCGTCTTGCGTACTCTAGCTACTGTTTGTTTCCATCCATCACTATTCGAGAGATTCAAATCCACTCAAATTAATAGCTATAAGTTTGTTCACCTAATATTAAGAATCAAGATACTGTTTGAGCAATGCAATAAAATATTGATATACATTCCTCAGATCAATCATTCGAAGCTAACGATAAAAAATCACTTTCGCACTATGTTTAACTGATATTATTTTGATTTTATTTTGTTTTGCAATTCTTCATTCGATTCTTATTGGCTTCAAAACCATAGACTATCAGAACGATAGGATGCTTATGAAAATTCATATAACACCCAGTAGGAAGAGGAAAGCTAAAAATAGTCGAATGCTTTTTATTGAATTGAATGTTACTTGTATATAAATGGATTCCAAAGCTAAAAAAACGCCAGAACAAATATAACTCAATGATAATGATGCATCTTTTCTCGATTTCAAGTAAATACACCTTCATCGTTAATTTGAGACTTACAACCTATAAATCCCAGCGTGCCTCCAATTAAAATTGAACAAAGCATGAGACTGGAAAATGTTTCCGCAGGCCAACCGAAGTTCCCAAATCGTTTATTCCGGCGGAACCACTAATATCTGCTAAATTTAGTTTCGTTAACAATTTGTTGGAACTAAAAACTTGTTCACTAGTTTCAATTTTTCAACCATAGCACGCTACTGTATCTAACTTTTTTTCTAACGCCACTGAACAATTTACTTTTTCGCGTTTTTCAGTATTCCCGTGTTTCTACAATCATCTGCCTGATGCTCTACCACAGCATAGATATTCACTCCCGAATGTTTGCACAACACGTACCGTACTTTATTTCACGCGCCGTCATTTCACTTCCACTGCGTACGGATTAAATTTCCTGTTTGCACGCAACTTCAAATTCTTCCCCACTAAGAAAAACACCAATCATCACACTTGAACACTGTAGCTACATCCTGCGACTACACTGCAAGTACCAGCAGCACTCTATCCTATCCCCAATCCACCATCAGCCGGGGAAACACACAAACGCGCACAGCTTCCGAATCTATTTGTGCAAGTGCCATCCTACACTATTATTCCTTATGTAATGCAAATCCGCGACACCGGCTTCGAAGCTGTCGACTACTGCAACTGGTACACACAATCAGTGCTCAAACGAGGATCCGCTTCCCATTTGTTATTGGCTTGCAGTTCCGGTACAGAAACGTGCCGAAAACGCTCACTCTAGCCCTCTAGGGTAAGATCCATCCACTACTAGGTAGTCCCACTGAAGTCCCGCTCACAACTCACCACTCTAGTACGATGTGACGCCGAGAACCACGTGCGAACCGACCGAATGCGCGCTTATGACTGGCAAAGAGGCGCCAAACGCCGCACGTTGCGACTAGCAGCAATAAACCACTCAATCTACATACATTCTGCCCTTGGGGTGAATCTTCTCGTTGGAAAAACAACCAACCATTCTGAGAGACGGGGAAACTTTCAAGGGTGCTCACTCTCAGTGCGGTGGTCGGTTCATTCCCTCAGAATACCGACACTCGTGATGAATTGTGGTGGCTGTCGTCTCAAGTGCCCGGTAGGGAAGGTTATTTGTTTGCCGGAGAAGTTTCCTTCGACGCCCTTTCGCACTAATTAGGACTTGACGCTGGGTAATCAAATTGTACGTGGAAGCTACCAAATTAGCACGCTGTCATCTACGTTGACTTGAGATAATTTGTATTGGAAATCAATCCAGTTCGATCGGTTCGGTTCTGTTCGAATTAATTCTATTTTCGATAGAAGAGACTCGCAATGCTATGAAAATAATTTGAATTTGACAAAACTAGAAAACCGGTTAGGCATAAGTAAGTTAGGCATAATGGATGTTGGGCATAATACACAAATAGATAAAAGTAATCGCCTGGCTGGTGCCTTTTTTATTGTAGAGCTCATTCTTTTGGGGTAGAAAAACTACGCTTTGCATTAGGCTACTGATTTTACGACCTCCAGAAACTGAATAATGTGGAAGATAATCAATATAGAAGCAGCAGTATTCGCATATTCGTTAAATGAATAATAAAGTGCATCATTCTTTCATGAGCTGTTCCTCAAGCCATATTTTTTTGGACTTGCGCAATGCATGTATGTAACAATAAATCTAAGTTATTCATACCTTAATACAAATGAGATTAATTTGAAACAAGAATGTTGAGCCTGTCTTGGTCATGCGAAATTTATCAATTGTATGTCTACAACAGAATAAAATGTTGATCGAGTATGATCAGCTACCAGAGTAATTCTGAAACATCAAAATAACGTTCAGGCTCGTACCACCCGAGGCCATCGCCCCGTAAAATAAGTTCCATTGAATGATACATGATAATTTATGCCTAACGTCTATTTTTCCAATCGTCCATTATGCCTAACGACCATTATGCCTAACGTATTCATGCCTCTCGGTCCTAGGCCCTTTTTAATTAGGAGTTTCTAAAAGAAAAGCATTCAAAATGCTTTGTGGAGAGATTTTTCTAAAGCGACGAACGTTATACGACGTTAACATCGAGGAGATGATTGATTTTAGGAGCAAATCATTGAGCTCGGAACACTAACAGCAAAGCTACCGAATGATCGGAGGTGTTACGATATAGACGAATTTCGCGCCAACTCGAACAAATGTTGGCAGCACCCTCTCCGATTTTAATGAAACTTTCTGTACGTGAGAACCTTGTCACAAAAAGCAACTCTGCATATCTTGTTTCTTTTTTTTTTTCAAAAATTATCTAGACTGTCTTTTGAAAAGGGTCAAACTTTTTTCTACCAATTTTATTCAAATGGCTATAGTCTAAAAATGACAAATCCTACAAAAAATGTTGTAGGACTGATTTTCACATAATTAGTCAAATTTTTGAATAAAAGTATTGAAAAAAAATCTTCAACGACTTCTACACTGAAAAAAATTGATTTTAAAATTTTAAAATCCATTTACAAAAAAACCCCCACCTTGAATTGGGTCAAATTTTGTTCTAAGATAGGTAATTATGTTCCCTACCTACCGTCAAAAATTCATGTTGGACACTTTTAAGGAAAAAAATTATTTGAAAAGAACTTTTCCTTGTCCAAACTGATTTTTTTCAGTGTATTTTCCCAACTGCTAGTTACCTGGTACATGTAAAAAGTATCAGTAACGAAGTTGGTACAGCATCTCGGTCTGGGCCGAAACGAGGCCGAAGGGATTCGTTTAACGGAGATCTGGTACTAGAACACTTAGCGCACGACCAGACAACATGTTTAATATCGCGATAACCGCCACCATAAGCGCTGAGACCGCTCTCCACGACCTCAATACACCGGAGATGGGCCTTGCCATCATCCATTCTCTTGGACCAAGGTTTGTTGATACCTTTGGGATTCCGTCCTCTGAGAAGAAATATTTAAAAACTTCACCTTCACATTATCATTCTAATCCAAGTATCCGCCTTCTCATTACCCGGAATGGAGCACTGCGAAAAAATTCAAACTAAGGCAATCTGCTATGATTTTTCAGATAAAGTACCTTAAAACTCTCATGTTTTCCCCAGGAAATACAAAGAGTGCTTTCCATGCTCCATCAAACGGAGAGCCTCCTGTATCTGTAACGATGTGGGCATGGTCGTTGATAGGTAATTATAAAACCATCAATTTTGTGGGGAGAATATTGGTAGCACAGCCCCTTTTATGATTGCACTCACCACTACTGTCATAATAATTAGCATAAAAGCGATGCATAGCTGTCATCATATAACGAACGTTCCGTGTATTCCAATCACAGGATAAATCGAATACACAACATAGGCCCTAGCCACCACACGAACCATTATTTCTCTGATGCTCTGTCCGTTAATCTGTCGACGGACCGGTGCCAGTAATCGCGTT
>NC_080671.1:300981110-301021834 GCF_030247195.1 Topomyia yanbarensis | reverse complement strand
ATATATATATATATATATATATATATATATATATATATATATATATAATATAATATATATATATATATATATATATATATATATATATATATATATATATATATATATATATATATATATATATATATATATTATATATATATATATATATATATATATATATATATATATATATATATATATATATATATATATATATATATATATATATATATATATATATATATATATATATATATATATATATATATATATATATATATATATATATATATATATATATATATATATATATATATATATATATATATATTATATATATATATATATATATATATATATTATATATATATATATATATATATATATATATATATATATATATATATATATATATATATATATATATATATATATATATATATATATTTATATATATATATATATATATATATATATATATATATATATATATATATATATATATATATATATATATATATATATATATATATATATATATATATATATATATATATATATATATGGGACGTTATAGCCAGCGATGCCAAATGTTTTTGTGAAATCGACGAGAACATTTCAAATGGGCCGATAAACAAAACGTTTCGGCTTATTTAAGGTATGTACACAGTAAACTGGATGTACCTAGAGAATTGGTACTAGTGCTGTACCCAAACAGAAGGTACGATTTACCCACTAATAGTTGGAAATCTCTATAATATTTATTCTTTTCATGTACAAGGTATTTATAATTGATTCGTAATCACCTAGTTTAGGTAGAGTGAATATACCCACTTCTAAGTTCGTGCACTTTTCTGGATGCCTAAGTAAATAGTACCTAAATTCCACAAAACTGCACATACTCACCAGTAGGTAACTTGAAACCACCTAAAATTAGGTAATTGGTAATCAAATCTGAGCGGATATTACCTAGAAATAGGTAAATATTATAGGGATTGGAACCTATTAGCAGGTAATTTGTACCCCTTTTGTGGGTACTACGCCACTACCAATTTTCTAGGTATATCCAGTTTACCGTGTATAAAGCTTTGTTAGTGTCCATTTGAAGTAAGTATTAACCGGAATTGTTACGTTTTGTTTATCGGCCCATTTGAAAATGTTCTCGTCGAAATATGCCGATTCTGAAGCCTGGCTGTTGGCGAAATAATGGATTATCGAAAAGGCACATAAACAAAATAACTTGTTTTGCTTATGTTCCCTTTCACTTCCCCTCAAAAATTGAACCGTTAATTTACACACAAAACAACCAAACGGAAAAATTTGTTTATGAGCCTTTTTCTTAATGAAAAGGACTATACTTGAAAAGGGAACAAAAACATCGCAACACCAAGAAAGGGGATCAAAATAAACGTCACATAATCATTTGCTGTAAACAAAACGGTATATTATTCGAAAAAAAATGGTTAATTTAACACGGCATTGAGTTGTTTTGTCCTTAAATCAAGCTCCAGTTCATAAATGGGAATATAAAGTACGAGGTAATTTTTCAGACGCCATTTTCTCAATATGAGCATATTGTATATGCCTTATGAAATGTTGACGTAGAAATGTCTGTATCAGAATAATTAAAATGTCTGTAAAAGTCTGTAGATGGTTGTGTAAATCCTATTTACACCAGGTTATTACTTTAAAAGTAGCTTGAAATTAGAAAACTATTGTGAAGGAATCGCTCGAATTCGGGTACAATAATACAATACAATACAATTGTTCTAGTGCAATTGACCATTGTATGAAATGCCTTAACCTCACAAATTTGACAAGTGCTGGTACTTTTGTTTACAGTTTGGACTTAACAAATTTGAATTCCATTGAAATAAGCTTAGTGCTAATAATTAATTACCAAGAAATTTAACCGCAAAACTAGTTACCGATTCAGAGAACACTAGAAGTAATTGATAAACAAATAATTAGTTCACTAATTAGATCTTTCATATACATTTTCGCACAGTAGGGAATAGCACAATTTAATTGTAAGGCGCTCATGAGAACATTTGTACTTCTAAAAACATGATTCCCAATATATTTTAAATGCTTAATTTTGAGAATACGAATAATCTCTAAGTTCAAAATGTAATCAACAGGACCACCACCTGTCACATTTAGAGCATGACGTCACTGTGCAGTGACCAATTTTGTTAAACACTGTTACTCTTTTAAAAGTCTACACTGAGAAAAAGAAAAATGCTAAGTAGCATATTATTTATCACAATTTTAACATTAATTGCTTTTAAACATTGACATGCATATTATGTATGCACCGCAAGAATAAGTTTTATGCATTGCGATGCATTTTATGATTTTATTATTTTGCGTGCATAAAGCGTAGCGTAGCATTACTCCAACGACACGACCAGACACTGGCATTTAAAAAATGTATCGCAAATATGACTACCCCTCAGTGACTCAGGTAACTGGTACTGTCAAGTATGACATTTGATTAGAAAATGTATGAAACTAGCAGCACTGAATAGTCTGTTATTTTTTCAAACAACCTGTTGCAACCCCTGGTTACGCAGACATGAGCAATTCGACAACAAAACATTTTTCAATAGGAATCAAACCGATTTTCTCGTGAATAATCGCTAATGTTTCTACTTTTTTAGCAATTTGGATACATTGACCTTGCGGACAATCCGGAAGAGCACACTACCGTCTCCGACATAGTGAACTGGTCATATCCGCTTCCTAAATCTGTAACTCTGCTTGCGATGATATCACTTCAAGGTGAAGCATTCCACCAATACAACCCTTTCAATTTGGTTCTCGCTCTTCCGAAGGTCGACAAGCTCGGAAGAAGTCGCATTGCGCTTGAGTTTAGCCGAAACAGACGAGCTGGAGATTGCATATATCTGATGTGGATGAGGATTTATAGTCTTTCCGAATGTGGGTGCGGTACATGCAAAATCATATCCGGATCAATCATCCGAATGGTTATCTATGGATTGTATACAGTACTGCGTTGCGGCCCGGTGCGGCTCAAGTTAGAAAATCCAGGCCCGTGTGATATGAATTCTACCAGCTCGGACTGCTGCAGATTGGAAGCATCTATGCTGAACTGCCTCTTGAGCGAGATCAGCATGGAATAGTATCAGGACCGTGAATTGATTACCATCATACTTTCAAAGGGTCGTTAGCATACATCCGGTTTTGCGTTTGTTTCTGCTATCGAATAATTAATTGAAGAAAAGAGATACATTGAAACTTAATGCTGGTCTCGTTAAACACAATTTGAGTTTGGGATTTCGCGCAACATTGACCGATAACCGTAATTAACAGTATATCTTTCTCGGTTGCACATACAGATCACACCAAGATAAGTCCTTCCATCGAACACAAGTGGGAGCAGAAAAAGGTCTATAAAGCCGAATTCGATTAAGTGAGGTGCAAACATCGGGGCCGCCCAACCGATTCATTCCCGTTGTGGAACGTGGCAGGATTCGCATTGGGTGCCGGCAGCTCTTTACTAGGAGATAAAGCGGCCATGGCCTGTACGGTGACCGTCGAATCGGCAATTGTTGAACATTACAATGACCAGCTGCGTCAACTAATGGAGGGTCCAAATTGCAAGGGTCGGTAGCTGCTTGCAGTCATCACCAAATGCTGGACGATGAGCAGGAATATCATTAATGAATGGACTGTTACCGTCGATTCCAATTTATATTTTTTATCAAAAGCGCTCAGAATCCTGATTTTTGCAAAAGTTCGTCACCTTTTAGATTTAAAAAAAAAGTTTTATCGTATCTAACGACGGTAATTGTTTACTTTAGCTACTTTTCCCCCTGTAAGTGGAAAACATGTTTTTCTTTCGTGAATATGCTAGTTTAGTGTTGTAGATTCATAAAAATGAGGCGAAAAGCGAAAATTTTTAATAATTCATTAATTAGCTTGAAAGTAAGTTGTACCTAATAACTTTGTTCATAGGGTTATTGTACTCCCGAAAGTGAGGTTTTTGGCGAAGCTAGTTTAATGCGGCTATGCCGCACAGCCGTAATCCTCGTACTCGTCATCGGAAACGTAAACGAACCTGTGATTCACTCGTTTGCCCGGTATACTCAAGCATAGGGGCTATCCCTAGTTTAAGTCCGACTGAGCGGTAGCGAAGTCGGACAGCATGAGAAAAAAATCGATGTGGCGTAGCCACATTAGGTATTAACAATGTTTTATTTAGTAACAATAGGATTGTATTCATCGGCAAAAATTAAATTATTGTCACTGCCTAATGTGGCTACGCCACATCGTTTCAATTAGGTGCTGTCCGACTTCGCTGCCGCTCAGTCGGACTTAAACTAGGGATAGCCCCTATGTTTGAGTATACCGGACAAATGAGTGGATCACAGGTTTGCTTGCGTTTCTGATGACAAGCCGCATTAAACTAGCTTCGCCAAAAACCTTACTTTCGGGAGCACAATAACCCTATGTGCAAGGTTAGTAGGTAGAACTTATTTTTAGTCTCATTAATAAATTATATAAAATTTTCGCTTTCCGCCTCTTTTTTATGAATCTGCAACACTAAACTAGCATTTTCACGAAAGAAAAACATGTTTTCCACTTACAGGGGGGAAAAGTAGCTAAAGTAAACAATTACCCTAACGACTAACATATAATCATAGTTTTCAACAATAAATTAGCTACTGAATGATCACAAAAATCAAATGAAAAAATTACCACCCTCGCAGTGTCAACGTTGGTCTCCGGGTGGGCAGGAAGTTTCCCGGCGCGGTACAGTTGCCCCCATTCATGCATTGTGGGTAACACAGTGCCGTCACAATCAAACAGTACACGCTGCGTTACATAGCGGTACTTTCCGAGCCCCTGCTCGGCCGGAATGACATTTGTTGCACGCTTTGCTTACTTGGCTAGGTCCAACAAAGTATCCAAAGCGGTTTACCGGAAAAACCCATACAACGTCAATAAAGAGAACAGCATGCGTACACGAGACCCGATGGACATTCAAAAGATCGATTTCTTTCCATTATACATTGTTAATATTAAAAGATCCACGGCTCAGTTAAGTTAACGCCAAACTGTGTCAAACAAACGAAATATAAAAAAACACTTGCTCCGCCTTGGATAATTCTATCTATTCTGATTGTGGTATTGATATAACAACGGTTAATAACACATGAGTGTTCCTCAGAATTATTTGTTTCATTGGCACTTTCGTTTAGTAACTAGCATTCATACCGCCGTTCACCATTGCGAATGAGTTATTGCGAGTTCAAGTTACTCTGCTGTTTAAATGCATCACCACATACATAACATTTGTACGGTTGTTCCCCAGTGTGAATAAGGAGATACTGATTTAGGTATTTTAGATGAAAACTTTGGACTGGTGCTCGCCAGTGTGGATTGTAGCGTGTTGCTGCAGGTTGCTTCTGAAGGTCTTCTTTGCGTTCGCCAGTATGGGTTGATATGTGCTCCTGTAAGGTATCCTTGTGTATAAATTCATTGTCACATATCTCATACTTTGCTGTGCGGGCACTAAATTAACGCAATTTTTTTTTTAAATTTAGCACGTTTTATTTATTAGGTACTTACATTTGTTAAGGAAGCTAGTTCCTCAAAAATTAAATAACACTGTAACGATAGGCCGCAGAAGCTGCCGGTTAGTGTTGAATCCGTCGGTGTTCAGATCGAAGCGGAAAATTCGATCGAAATGTTTATATCCAGCGAATTTTCGGCTGTTTCGTAGCAACAAAACATTACATTGGTAGCTACATAAACAAAGAAGTGTTGCTGTAGAAAATATTTTCGTGTCCACATCGAGGGGTAACTCAATATACCGGTAAATGGTGGGAAATCACTGAGACACTTTTTCTTCGGTATGTTTCATTAAATGTCTAGTCGTGTCGTTGGTTACTCTTAGGACTTCCGTCCAGGTATTATTGTTTTATATTATAAAACGGGTTAAAGTAGATCCGAAGTGTCCGCGTGCGGGAATTTGAGCCTCAAGAAATTCGATCCTGTAATTTACGCTTCAGGTAAGCTATACGTACCGAAAATTAATAGATCTACTGTAAGGAATCATTAAAATTATTGGCAGCATTAAAATGAAATTGAGAGAATATTTGATAAAATTGTTTGCTTTTTTCATTTTAATTTTTAAGTTCAAATATTTAGAAAAAATAAACATGCAAAAACAAATCTGTCGTTGATTAAACGTATTTTATGTATTGTTAGAATAAAATTGCAATAAGCATTCCCAAAATAAAAATAGATTATGCTATGATAGCATATTACCATATTTATGCATTCCAATGGGTGAATAGACCGAATATGGTTTATGCATAAAATTTATGCTACTTAGTATTTTTCTTTTTCTCCGTGTAGAGAAAATTTTCAATAAGACGTAAGTAACCATTAAGAGTAACGTAAGTAAGAGATTCTCTTTGAGGTCTTTCTCTTCTGTTCATTACTCGGCTATTTCAACATTTACTACTCTACTCTTTGCATAATATTGTAGTAAAAACCGTCGGCTTTCGATATGTACTGGAAAATTAGTACAAAGCGTTGTAATGACGTCGTAATAAACGAAAGAGAAAGTAAACAAAGAGAGGCTCTCAATGTTACTTACGCCCTATTGAAAATTTTCTCTAGAAGTCTGTAGATTTCTTATTACGTCTCTGTAGGAGACCATCAAAAGTCTGTAAAATACAGACGTATCTGTAAATCTGGCATCGCTGGTTATAGCTATAAAGCCCCACACTGAGCAAAAAGCATCTGAGAATTTCATAAGTCTCGACGTATGAACCAGCCTTCTGACGATGCCATTGAACGCTTTCGAATGTCATAGACAGGCTTATGAATTCATTTATCTCTATTCATGCACTCCATAGACGCACAAATGATGTATTTCATAAAACAGTCTTATGATTTCGCTCCAATATATGCGCGTTTAAGAATTTCATAAGTTTTTCTCATGAAACCCATATGAGAACTGTTATTGATTCTATAAAATTATATTTTGTTTTCCATAAACGTCACTTTTGTGAAAAGTTCATAATTGTTTCTTATGAATTCAGTACTGGCTTGGACGGTCAACCAGGAGCTAATAGTTTCAGTCCAGAACTTTTCGGTTACCGCTGTTTGAAACAAAATAAGTGAGATTTAGTCAAATTGCAACAAAATTTTAAATAATTATTTTTTGTTGTTCAATAAATTAATGTGAGCATTAAATCAGTTTACGTGGCTATGATTTTTACAGAAGATATCCGATTATTTGAAATAAAATAAGTTGTGAATATAATTAGTGTCTGGCGCGTATTTTATAATTATCAAAATCATTTGAGAAGTAACATTCATTATCCATCAGTTGTCTAAGCCCAGTTTCCCAGGAAATATTGACGAAGCGTTGCAAATTTACAAATTTTAATATTTAATGAGAGTTTTCTCTTCAATCTTCTGAAGGGATCTACACTTGGCGGTTCATTTGTCCCGAATTGAGTTCTACAAGATGAGCACACTAATGAACTCATGATGAATGACGTTCATGTTTGACAATTCTCGGTGGTTTGTTTACTTTGTCAGTTGCGTGCGTTCGAGTGCAACTGGTGTCCATCTGTTACATTAAAACTCACGTAACTCCCATGTAAACAAACCACCGAGAATTGTCGAACGAAGTTCACCCGGCTCATTTTGTGGGGTTATGTCGGTTGGTGTAAAACCTAATATCCTCTCAAGGTTGTTTTTACTGTTGATTTTTTGTCTACTAAAAACGATCGAGAAATGTCAGCCATGTTCTATTTTTTATGTAAATGCATAATCATATCCATAAATATAAAACTTATGGCATTCATTCGAACATTGTGATGAATTTCATAAGACTGTTCTATGAAAATCATTATTTCTACTATATTTTCTGCTTATAAATGTCAGAGATTTTCATAAATGGGCACCTATGGCGTTCAATCGGACATTTTCATAAATTTCATAAGACTGTCTTATGAAAATAATAAGAGATGGATTTGGAAAATTTCCCCTCCAAATCATAAAGGCCTATTTACACCATCGGTGAAAATGAACGTGAACTCGATGCGAACCAAATTGTTTTTTTTCCAATATCTCACTTATTAGTGCATAGAAATTGGTGAAAATGGAACTAAACGATAGTTCATTCATATACTTAGCGAATCCATACACAATTATTCGATATAATTGAACCAATGTAATAATATTCGTATTCCCCGATCATTTTAAATATTCCACGGTGAAATATGTTCGCAGTGGATATTTCACTTGTTCACCAGGAGTGTAAACGGGCTGATGGACGAAATTGATGCGGAGTGGTGAATATAAGTGTCATCGCTGTTCACGGTGAACGTTCACCTTCGAATACCAAATTGCATTCTGACAAACTGTAAACTGCCAGTTGAGCGTGAAATCGTAGTTCGCTGATGAAACTGTTCACGACGTCCTCCGCCGTGAACAATGGAAAGTATTCAACACATGTTCACGTTCATTTTCACCGGGAGTCTAAATAGTGCTTAAGAATACGACACAGATCTTTTATTCGGGCCTAAGTCGCAATGTACTCAAATGGAGAAAAATCAATTTCAATATTCGGCGATGCTTTTCTAAATGTAGTTTTTATTGTAGGTATAAATTACTTTATGGCCATGTTTTTCCTAAAGCATCTTTGGTTGAACCTTATGACAATATAACAAAGAATTTATTTCCTATGTGCTTTTAGTGGGTAGAAACTAAAAAAATGCTTGTGCCCCAATTTGAATTCCAGTCGTGATTTCGCCCTTCAGCAACCACCATTTGCGAAAGGGCTAAACCGTAAACTTAATTTTCAGAAGGGCGCGGTAAATGAGCTAAACTGACTCTGTCTTGCTGGGTAGGGCTGGGTAAATGGGCGAGCTTGACAGTATACTTTTTAATAGGGCTCAGCAAATGGGCGTATAGAAACCCAATGTGAATGAAAGGGCGCGTGCATCTTTTCTTCGAATTTCATGAAAATATCGAAATATTCGAATGTTTATGTGCAACAACTATCGAGTAGACATGATCATAGTAGATATTGCTTATCTTTCTTTTTTTTCGAGAGTTGTCCTACTGGAGCTGTAGAGCTAGGTTCTCGGAAGGGCTCCCCGTCAGAATCACATACTACAATTTGCAGACGAGACAGGCAATGTCGCCCAATAAAACACTGCATTAGGCCAATTGTAGCGGGCCGTGATTCTGAATGTGATATTCATTGTACGGTTCAGGTATGTGCGGGCGTAGGGACTCGCGATCGCGTGTATCATCGCGAAGGGCTCGAACATTTGTACGTTAACGTGCTCGATCGCGTGTGCGTTTGTATGTCGCGTGTGCGTTTGTATGTCGCGTGTGCGTTTGTATGTCGCGTGCGCGTTTGTATGTCGCGTGTGCTAACGTGTATGAACTTCGCGTGTATAAATTCTATTTGATAACCGTGTGCCTTTCGCATATTCGCGTGTGTTCTAGAATGATCGCGCGCGGACCGTGAATCTGATACATAATTTTTGATTTTTGGTGTACGGTTCAGATTCCAGAAGAAAGTGGGTTCTTACATATCATTAGAATTCCCATTCATGTCGCCGTAGAACGCGTGGTCTAGTGGATATGAGCTTTATTTTTTTATTGATCCAACTGAATGTATGGGCCTAAATTGCTAGAATGAAGGCTAAAGCTTTCCGGACGTGACCGATTCATGATCGCGCGCGTTTGCGGGTTCGCGTTTGAGACCGCGTTTGTAACGCCGTAAGTACTAAAACGTTCACACAATTGCCGGAGTGTTATCAAGTTTACGCGATCTCGGGCATAGGTGTGCGTAGATGATCGCAAAGGGCTTAAGCGTTCGTATGTTGACGTGTTTGTCGCGTGCGCTCGCGCGTATGTGACTTCGCGTGTATAAATTCGATTTTGAAACCCTGCGGCCATTCATATATTCGCGGACCGTCATTCCGATCTTTAGCTTTCGGTGTACGGATCACATTCTGACAGGGAGAGAGTTACCCCATATCACTAGAGTTTCCGGTCATGTCGCCATGGAACGTTTTGTCTAGTGGATATGGGAGTTATTTTTCAATTTTATTATTTTTTATTAATTAACAAGGACCTAGATTGTTGGTACCGAGGATAGAGACTTCCGGACGATCCCGATTCATGATGGCGCGAGCGCGGGAGTTTCTAGGTTGACGCTTGAGATCGTGTTGCTAAGTTTATGAGTGCTGAGATTTTTACCTTATCACCGGGGTGTAATCACGTTTGCGAGTTCGTGGGCGTAGGTTGCTTGGAAAATCGCGAGGGGCTCTAACGTTTGTGCGCTGACGTTATTTTGTAACGTGTGTTCTTGAATGGTCGCGCGAACCGTGAGTCTGATATTAAATTTTCGGTCCGCGGTTAGAATTCTGGCAGAGAGTGGGATCGTTTATATCGATAGGTATGAGCGTATTTTCTTAATTGGTCCAGCTGAAGGCATGGACCTAGACTTCTAGGATCAAGGATAGACTTCCGGACGTGATCGATACGTAACCGCGTGCGCGAGGGCTTTTTTATAGGTTCATGCTTGAGACCGCGTTTGAGAATGTGTGAGTGTTAAGACGTTCACTATCACCATCTTTGTTGACCCAGCTGAAGGCGGGTATATAATGGCAGTATAGGACTCGAAAAGAAGAAATAAAAGACAATATATGAGAGACGTAATAGATTAGATAGGTACAAGATACAAACACTACTAATACTTGAATAGCCAATCACCACACATAGCACATCCTTTCTCAATTATCTATTTGTTATTGGTTGATTGTTGGTTATGAGCTGGTAAATAGAGGAAAGGTATAGAACAGAGAAAAGGCTCATATCAGCCCTCCCGTCCTCCTCGACACACCACTATCGAGGCGTATTGTAATCAACATCTTGAAGCGGGCCTCTTATATAAATCAAATCCTCAGTAGTCATAACGTTTGGTGGATTATAAACATGAGAACTAATTAACCTTTAGTAGTAGAACTTGGTGCAAATAAAAACTAGGTCGAAGGTCCTTATATTTAGATAACTCTATTGAATCTATTGTGGCTTGATGATGTTTACAATACCGTCGATCCCATCAACCTGCGAGAGGGATGATCATAGTAGATATTGCTTATCATCTATATAATAGAACAGCCTTTTCAAGAATCATTTTATGAATAATAACCGTACGCCCCGGTTCTGTCTAAAAATGTAAGTTTAGCCTTTATATTCCATATGAGAAGAAGGGCCTAAGTCGACATCTCGAAGAAAATGCATGTTTCGCCGTTTTGTTTTCTTTAATTATAAATCGAACTAAACACCATTTTAACTAATTTTCACCTCAATCTTGTAGTATTTTTGTCACATAATGTCATAATAGCGAAAACGCAGTTTGTTTACATTTGCGATTTAAGCCCTAATGAAAGATCTATGTCGAATTATGTTCGGCACTATACACGATATTCAAGCATTCCATACGACGTTTTGCATCTTGTGGGATGATTTAACACCATATTATTGCGCACTTCCCACTAACCTGGACTCCGCACTTTCAAAGTGCGAGTGATCAAACTGCTACTGAAAACTGCGAGCTGTCAAAATACATGTAATTCAAGTGATAGATATGGTCCTTTCATAGACATACCAGTCGAACTAACCAGTCTATGAGAAGAATTTAATAGAAAAACAGTAAGTGCGCAGTGCGATTAGAATCCAGTTTTTAGTGCAACAAGCAATATTCAGAAAAACAACATTTAGTAACTAATTACAGCTTTTAATCATTCAATTCAAAATTAATGTTTTGATTTTCATGGCAGTGATGCTGGCTGTACAGAGAGGTCGTCCTTGACAGGAGGCTGGTCATGACTGCAGGGATGCAGTCAAATGCATCAACCGATAGAGTCGGAATCGGTTGTTTTCTTTGAGCAAGATTCCATACTGAGTCCATTCAGGATTTCGAACCGGTTTCGGAATCGATTTGACGGATAGTTGGGATAGGTTGGTGTGGCGGCGCTAGTATTTATCGTATATTAATTCAAATGTTTACACATGTTTTTTAAATATTTTTGTTCGATCATGTATGTATGTATCTTATACTGTTCTCTGTGCCTAAATTATGATTTATTTCAGTACGCAAATTGCAAATATGGTCAGAAACAAACTGGAGTGAAGTGGAAAACATTTTTACTAGGCGCTTTCAAAAAAGGTTTCAATTCTCAAACATTTTACCAAGATGCCGTATAACATTACTCTCTTTACCCTGAGTGTTCGATAATCTTCGCATTGGAAACACAATTTCAATTTTGTTCTTTATCAAAAAATATGTGGTCATCCTGAAATCGCTTTCTTTTCGGTATTCTTGGGAAGCAGTACGGATTGGATATTTGGCAACACACAGCCCTGGGCAATTGTCACTCCGGAGAGCAGTTTGTTCAACTTTTCGTTGTTACGAATCACCAGCTGCTGAAGACGTGGGATAATTCGTCTTTTTGTTGTCACGGGCAGCATTTCCTTCCAATTTAAACACTTTAGCAGCAAGGTATCCCATTACAGCTACTAAGTAAACGGCACTCCGATGCGTTCAACACAATTTGCTTGTGTATCGACCAACGAAGAGGAGGAGCTACGAAGAACACATATTGAGGACAACACAAAAAAGAACGAGCTTACATTGTGCTATAGTCAGGTGTAAAAACTCAACATGCTGTTGCTCACGCTCAGTTTGTTTGCAGCATCAGCATGCAGCAGTTCGTTTGCAGCCTCTCCCGCGAAATTCAAACCGCCGTCCGTTTGTAGCTGTCAAAAGAGTTGGCCAAGCACGCCGTCTCAGATGGCACCAAAACTGTTACCATATACACCAGCTCCAAGTAAATTTCGAACACTGCCCAAACAAAAGGGCCATCAATTTATCGACAAAGAATGAAATTAATTTTGACATTAAAAATGTCTTACTCCACTATCTGGGGCTAGGTGTCATTCTAAAATCTAAACTATCCCCCATGTAACGAAACTATGTAAGGTTTGCACGCTTATAACTCCGATATTACTAGATGGATTTCAATCATTCATACACCAACCGATTCAGAAACACCTAACTTAAATATTGGTAATAATTTAATATCTCCCCAATAAAAGTAGACTTTTGGAAATTGGTAAAATTAAAAAGTTCACGAAAAACGGGAAAATTACCATTCGTGAGGCAGATTTCTCAGACACAGCCGTCAAGAGAGGGCAGCTTAGTTGCTCAATGAAACACGAAAAGTCATAAATAGAAGCAACGCATGTCCGTTTAAATCAGTTGTTGCTCTTATCGCATACGAGCAACATCGTCTCCGGGTGATGCAATAAGCGCTATCGATTTTCGGTAACGTTGGCATTCGCACACACTCGCACCTAAGTGACTAAACCATATACGGTTAGTTTATAAATAGAGGTGACGCGTACCCGTTTGAATCAGTTTTTGTTCTTATGTCGAACGGGTAAGATCATGGCTGCAGCGTCTGGGCACTACAATAAGCGGTAGACGCTATGCATTTTCGGCAGCGGTGGCCGTGTGCGGATTTTTCGGGTACCAGCACGGTGTCACAGAATAATTTGCAAAGTGGGTGGGTGGGGTGGTTTGGATTTAATTCAATACGGTGTGTGCTGCTTAAGAGTCTTGCGTTTGAAAAAAATATATTTATTTTTATGCATGCGTGTGCGCAGCGATGCCAACCTTCCAGTTTAAACTGGATTCTTCCAGTTTTTTTTAATAGCATCCAGTCAAACAGACAATCGGAAAAATCGTCCAGTTTTTTTTTAATTTGAGCCAGTTTTATCCAGTTTTTTAAAATACTCATTTATTTAGTATTTTATCTCACAAATTGTAACTTGATTCATAGAATTTTCAAGTAAGCGATGGGATGATGCCGAGTGCCCCAGAATAAGATTTTAATCCATCGTAACCTGAACACTTTTTATACCACTTGTGAGTAAAACGGTTCGGGGATGTACGTTTTCATTCGATTTCAAATGAATTTTACTCAAACATAAAGGTGGTAATACATTGTGTCAAATATTTTCATGAACATTTGTTGATTTCTTAGTTAGTTGCTATAGTGCTATCGTAAGAAAGGTTTAAACGCATCCTCAAATTTAGCAAATAGTCTTAAATTTAGGATTTTGTGGATGTGTAGATTCAAAGCAAAACAAAAAAAGTAAAATTCGACTGTAACTATTACAATCAAATTCGAGTGCTTTATTATTTTTTAATTTGGACAGCAATATCAAAAAACTGGCTCAATATTTCAGTAAAAGATATGGAACATACGTGTTTACTTTAAATTACGTTCATTGAATCATTAACTTAAACATTACAAGGGTAAAATAGGTTTTTTTGATCATCCAGTTTTTTCCAGTTTTTTTTCCAGAAAGGTTCCAGTTTTTTTGAAAAAAATGTTGGCAGCGCTGCGTGTGCGTTGTAACTTGTTAATCCATGTTTACGGCGCTTTGTAGCTGCGTAGGGTAAAGAGCCTATTGGTTTTCATGTTTCATATTTCGGTTATATGTTTTTTATCAGTAAGGCATCTGACAACGTGCTTCTGTAGTTATTGCACTGTTAAGCAGCGTAGTATTTTATATAGAAGAATACACTCAGGTTTTTTTACGCGGAATTTGAAATTTACGCGGTTTTCATTAACGCGTTTTTTTTTAAATTAACGCGGTTTTCATTTACACGGCCTGTATCCCCTGCGTGAAAAATCTGAGTGTAATTGCATCGGAAACAATCACATTTCCAGCAGAACTTTTTGTTTTCTAATTTCAAACACTTTTGTTTGGTACTGCACGCAACGGAAAATTTTAAAACAGAACTTACCGTCTTAGCAGCAGTTTAAGCGGGTGTTATTTTTCGATTCAAATTCAAGCCATGTCTTAAGCGTTATTGGACTTAAAATTGTTTTCCCAGTTTATCCAGTCAGAATATCTGTCCTACCCTATGTATTTAAAACACAGTTTTAATTGCGTTTTAAAGTATACAGCAAATAGAACGGTTGGGTATGCTAATTTAAATCTTAAAATAAATCTGTTTTAAATTATGAAACAAACCGCTGTACTGAAGATATAATTATGTCAGTCCTATTACCACTTAAAACACCTATATAACATAAAACGCTGCAGAATTGGTTTAATAATACAATGTTTACACTACAGAGTTATAACACGTTTTAATAATTAGCAACAAGAAAAATGTCACAAGATAGCATAAAACCCGTTTTAACTGGTAGGGCGAACGTTGTATAACAATGTAACTCATCAAATAATTTCATTTTTCCCACCACTAATCGATCAAGAAATACTAAACCTTAAGATTGTTTACTTAAGTTCATTAGTACATTATTGAAAATTTAAATGGAAAATGAAATTTCATATTTCAAGGAAAATTTGTATATTTCCGTTGGCGGGCGTGGGCTTCCTCATCACAGCTTTCAATATGGAACTTTTCTTTTGAATATATTTTCTGGACAAGCCAGCCTATTTTTACTAGATGGATCAGCCAAATAATGCCAATCACCTAGTGAGATACTTGATTAATTAATAGATTACCGTTAAAAGACCTTCAATAAATTATGTTTTGATGGGGAGGGTATATAGGAAATTGTAACATATGAAAACAGGCGAGTGAACAAGAACGTGAGTCGATATGTGTGATAGATAAAATTCATTTGCACGCTCTTGAAAAAAGCTGCATTTTTAATGTCACCGTGGTCGTGTCCTGTACACAACCCTTTAATTTTTTTTGTTACTGTTTACACGAGGTGTGTCTTTATTGTCTGTATCTATTCAACTGGCTTGGCCTTCCAATGCAAGATTGTTTTATGTCAGGTATGCCTAAATACAACATCCTCCCTTTCCAAATTTAACAAAATGACAAAGAATCAAAAGTGAGAAAAAAAAATCTACTTCAATTAATTAAACATAATCAGAATATTTAGCCGGTCTTTTCACATTTCTTTTTGGTTGATGACTATCTTTTTTTTGCAGCTTGTCTTGAACTGGTGTTTCAGCGTGTGACATCAACTCCGACTTGGTTTCGGTTGGTGCTGCGAACGGTAAATCTGCTCGTTCTCCATCCGTATTCGGGTCTCCATAATTATACCGCTCGAATATCCTTTGCGACTCGCATCGTTCTGGCGGTGGTGAAAGCCTCCTTCCCCTGCTCCTACCAACTGAATCGTCCTTGTTATGTAGCTTTGGTGTTATGGGAGTCGATTTAACGTGAATAGCACTCCTACGATAAATTCCACCACCTGCCATGCCAACCTCACAGGATTGATCCGGAAGTTTCCTAAGTAGTAGCGCTTTTTCCCAATGCGATGTTATATCCGGTCTTCGTTGGACAAGCACATTATCACCCACTTCAAGCTCAGGTAACTGTTTGCTCCGCTTATCATAACTGGCTTTCGTCACTCTCCTCTTTTGTGCAATACGTTGTTATTTGCGAAGCCCCCGGCGGTTGAAGCTTATTTGTTATCATTGGAATCTCGTTTCGTGTATTCCTTGAGAATAGTCGTTGATTAGGACTTGTGCCAACTGAGTTTGGTGTATTCCGATGTTGTAGCAAGGCTTTCCAGAATTCAGTTCCATCATTCATGCATTTCTTATACAACTGCTTTATTGTTTTTACGGCCGACTCTGACTTCCCATTTCCATGTGCGTGGTAAGGTGCCGAAGTCACGTGTTTGAATCCCCATCTCTTCGCGAAATCAGTCCAAACTTCGTTGTCAAACTGTGGACCATTATCGGTCACTACAATCTCCGGAGCACCATGTCGTGAAAAGTGTTGTTTGCATCTTTCAACGATAGATTTTGCTTTCATGTCATTGAGGAAATCTACTTCTATAAAGTCCGAAAAGCTATCCGCCAATACCATCAGCGCACATTTCCGTCCTTGATGTTGAACCTCTGCCAAATCGATATTAGCCCTTTGAAAGGGATATTCCGGAATTTCATGAGTGGTCATGGGTGTTCTTGTTTGACTCGCACTAAACTCCATGCATATTTCACAATTTCGCACATAGTTTGTGATTTGGTCAGTCATTCCCGGCCAAAATAGTGCCTCTCTGGCTGCTCGCAATGTGTAATCTACACCCAAATGTGCTGAATGTATCTTTTCCATCAATTTACTACGAATACTTCTTGGTACGACTATCCTGTCACCTTTGAATACAACTCCTCTCTGAATTGTCAACTCGTTCTGTAGTGCATAATACCGTAGCAGGTCATCATCCAGCTCTTCCTTGATTTGTGGCCACCCTTCGACAAGCACTGTTGTTAGTTTCGATAATGTTGCATCATTCCTGGTTGCTTCAGCTATCTCTCCGAAACGCGCATCCGACATACTTATATATTCAACCACATTTATATCAGCCACTTCTTTAAGTGCTGCATCGACTTTCGCAGTATTAGGCAATCTATGAGACGTTTCTGATCAGCTGATTATTTCTTGTTTACTTATTCTAACGTTACTCCGAGGGGTGCGACGTCCGACAATATCGTTGATTCGATCCAACATCAAACGAATCGGACTAACAAAGTTGTTTGTCGGACGAGTTTTTCTGTTCGCAGGAGTAGACTTGTTGACAGAACCCACCGCTGAATTGTCAAACAAACGTCTAATGGATTGCCTAATTATACATGTCCGATCCTTGAACGTTTTGTGACTTCTCAGTTGCTGTTCTAGATAACAAGTCCGCAATATGCAACTCGATTCCTCTCTTATATTGCACCACTATATCGTAACGTTGAAGTGACATTCTCATTCGTTGGAGACGAAGAGGCGCCTCTGTTACCGGTTTTTTAAAAATATCCTCTAGCGGCTTGTGGTCCGACTCTACAATCACTTGACATCGTCCCGCCACGTACTGGTCAAAACGCTTACAGGCAAACAAAATCGCTAGACATTCGCGTTCGATGGGTGCGTAATTGCTTTCAGTTTGTGTTAACGTCCTAGATGCATATGCCACTGGACGCCCTTCTTGGAGCAAAACACATTCCACCCCGTACTTGCTTGCATCGCATTGGATAACTATCTTGAGGGAGGGATTATAATACCGAAGAACTGGTGCTTGGGTCCAGTCTCTACGCATCGCTCGATCGAGATAGAAGTGTTTTGTTTTCGGTCTGTTGGAAAAAGAACAGTGCAGTAATCCGCGTTCAAGGTTATTTTGCCATTCTCTGCCTCTTCGAGGTTTGGACTTTTATTCTTTTGTGCGTGTGTTAACCGTTAGGCCACATTCCTCAACCTTTTGTTCGTAAAGCGAGGATTGAACAATAACCAGCTATTTAAGCTGGACTGGTGCGTCGTGGGAAACGAGTATACAGATAAGTGAAATCTACCTTTTTGATACATTTACGGCTTTTTCCCGTCTGCGCGGGTGCTGACCCCGTGCATTGACGGTGTCGATGGCTTCCTCCCCGGATGGCCAAATGGAGATCGAGTCGACTCCTAAGGCTCTCCCCCGACCCAAACAATATCCAGAGCTCTCGACCGGTCCCTTTGTGGTCTTCTTTCGGCCCAAAACAAAATCGCTGAATCTATTACAGATTTCAAAAGACCTGACGGAACGGTTCACGGCTGTGACCGAAATAAAAAAGGTCCGCTCAGACAGGCTGAGGGTCGTGCTGACTAACTCAAAGCAGGCAAACGATATTGCTTGCTGCGAGCACTTTACGAAGGACTATCACGTGTATATTCCAGCTGTAAAAGTACAGTCTGAAGGCGTTGTCACCGATGACAGTTTGACATGCGAGGATCTGCTGCAGTACGGGGTTGGCCGTTTTAGAGACCGCATACTTCAGCCAGTGAAAATACTCGAGTGCAAGCGTTTGCACTCAGTAGTAGTTGCGGGGGATGGTTCAAAAACGTACCCCCAATCAAACTCTTATCGGTTGACCTTCGCTGGTACCGCTTTGCCAAATTACGTCCTCTTGCACAAGGTTCGTCTGCCTGTGCGTTTGTTTGTGCCGCGGGTCATGAATTGCACAAAGTGTAAACAATTGGGTCACACAGCCACCCATTGTAGCAATAAGGCCCGCTGTGGAAAATGCGGGGAGAATCATCTAGATGATTCGTGCAGTGAGAATGCTGAGAAGTGTCCTTACTGTGCAGAGAATCTGCATGATATCTCGGCATGTCCCGCGTACAAACTACGCGGGGATAAACTAAAACGTTCCCTTGCGGGACGATCCGAACGTTCTTTCGCAGAAATGCTAAAGAAAGCTACACCACCAACCTCAACAAACATCTATGCTCACTTGCCTCCTAACGAGGGCGAGGCTGATGACCCACAAGAGGGAACATCTACTAGGGCGCCTAGAAGTTTTAGGAAGAGGAGGAACATTTCCTCTCCTAAAGTTCGTTGTAAAGGCCAGAAGGTATCCCTTGACGGGACTCCGAAAGTCACATCTATTGGAAGTGTTGCAACCAAACCGAAGCAATTAGCTCCTGGTCTCGGAGGATTAAACTCAGAGAAGGAGTTCCCAGCACTTCCCGGAACATCAAAAATCCCAAGTGTTCCTCTGTTTCAGTTCGAGAATAATCGCGGCACTGGAATTATCAAACTCTCGGACATTGTGGACTGGATAATAAAAACTTTCAATATAACTGATCCAATTAAAAGTCTTATGTTAGCTTTTCTCCCTACAGTAAGAACATTTTTGAAGCAGTTGACTGCTAAATGGCCCCTCCTTTCAGCGATTGTATCCTTCGATGGCTAACTCATCGAACGAGGTCACGGATTTGATCACTGTTCTACAGTGGAATTGCAGAAGTATCATCCCGAAAATCGATTCCTTCAAAATTTTAATAAATAATTTGAGTTGCGATGCATTTGCATTATGTGAAACTTGGTTAACTTCCGACATAGATCTCAACTTCCACGACTTTAATATTATTCGCCTGGATCGAGACACCCCCTATGGAGGAGTGCTTTTGGGGATCAAAAAGCGCTATTCCTTCTACAGAATTAACCTTCCCTCGATAACAGGTATTGAAGTTGTCGCTTGTCAAGTAACAACCAAAGGCAAAGATCTTTGCATAGCTTCCATATATATTCCCCCCAACACCGCGATTGGGCATCGCCGGCTACATGACATCATAGAATCCCTGCCTGCACCGCGACTAGTTTTAGGCGACTTTAACTCTCACGGTGCGGAATGGGGTTGCCTTTATGATGATAACCGTTCCTCTTTAATTCACAATATTTGCGACAACTTCAACATGACAATTCTAAACACGGGTGAAATGACACGGATTCCTCCCCCACCTGCGCGCCCAAGCGCATTAGATTTATCCCTTTGCTCGACCTCGCTAAAGTTAGAATGCGCGTGGAAGGTAATCCCTGATCCCCACGGTAGCGACCATCTGCCGATCGTAGTCTCAATCAATAACGGCTCAAGGCCATTGGAAACAATCAATGTTTCGTATGACCTCACACGAAATATCGATTGGAAGAGCTATGCTGCCGCGATATCCGACAACATCGAATCTACTCAAGAACTTCCTCCGGAGGAAGAGTACAGCTTTTTGGCTGGCTTGATTCTCGACAGCGCGAATCAAGCTCAGACTAAGCCAGTACCCGGCGCGAACATACAAAAACGTTCTCCCAATCCCTGGTGGGACAAAGAGTGCTCAGACGTGTACGCAGAGAAGGCCGCCGCGTTTAAGACCTTCCGGAACGACGGGTTACCCGCTAGTTTTCGACAGTACGCGACGTTAGACAAGCGAATGAAGAGTTTGATGAAAGCCAAAAAACGCGGTTATTGGCGCCGGTTCGTCGACGGATTAACGAGAGAAACATCGATGAGCACTCTTTGGGGAACAGCCCGACGTATGCGAAATCGAAACAGTACTAATGAGAGCGTGGAATATTCAAACCGTTGGATATTCGATTTCGCCAAGAAGGTTTGTCCGGATTCCGCCCCGGCACAGAAGATCTACCGCGTCGCGTCCCGTCACGATAACGCGAACGAAACACCTTTTTCGATGGTGGAGTTCTCACTTGCTCTCTTGTCGTGTAACAATAAAGCTCCAGGGCCAGACAGAATCAAATTCAACTTGTTGAAGAATCTGCCAGACTCTGCCAAGAGACGCTTGTTGAACTTATTTAATAAGTTTCTTGAGGCTAACATTGTCCCACACGATTGGAGGCAAGTAAAGGTCATCGCCATCCAAAAACCAGGAAAACCAGCCTCCGATCACAATTCGTATCGACCGATCGCAATGCTGTCCTGTATCCGGAAGTTGTTCGAGAAAATGATCCTATTCCGCCTCGACAATTGGGTCGAAGCAAATGGCTTACTATCAGATACACAATTTGGCTTTCGCAAAGGCAAAGGGACGAACGATTGTCTTGCGTTGCTCTCAACCGAAATTCAAATGGCCTATGCTAGTAAAGAGCAGATGGCATCAGTGTTCCTAGATATAAAGGGGGCTTTTGATTCAGTTTCTATCAACATTCTTTCAGAGAAGCTGCACCAGCATGGTCTTTCAGCGACTTTAAACAACTTTTTACTAAACTTGTTGTGGGAAAAGCACATGCATTTTTCGCATGGTGACTTATCGACATCACGATTTAGCTACATGGGCCTTCCCCAGGGCTCATGTCTAAGCCCCCTGTTATACAATTTCTACGTCAACGACATTGATGAATGTCTTGACAATTCCTGCACGTTAAGACAACTTGCAGACGATGGCGTGGTGTCTGTTACGGGACCCAAAGCTGTCGATCTACAAGGACCATTACAGAATACCTTGGACAATTTGTCTGCATGGGCTATTAAGCTGGGTATCGAATTCTCCACGGAGAAAACTGAGCTAGTTGTATTTTCTAGGAAGCGTGAACCAGCACAACTACAGCTTTTATTAATGGGTCAAACTATAGCTCAGGTCTTCACAGTAAAATATCTAGGGGTCTGGTTCGACTCGAAAGGTACTTGGGGATGCCATATTCGGTATCTGAAACAGAAATGCCAACAAAGGATCAACTTTCTTCGTACAATAACCGGAACGTGGTGGGGTGCCCACCCAGGAGACCTAATTAGGTTGTATCAAACAACGATACTGTCGGTACTGGAATACGGATGCTTCTGCTTTAGATCCGCCGCGAACATACATTTCATCAAACTCGAAAGAATTCAGTATCGTTGTTTGCGTATCGCCTTAGGGTGCATGCAGTCGACCCATACGATGAGTCTCGAAGTCCTGTCGGGCGTTCTCCCGCTGAAAAATCGATTTTGGGAACTCTCATATCGATTGCTCATTCGATGCGATATCTTGAACCCGTTGGTGATTGAAAATTTCGAAAGGCTTGTTGAGCTCAATTCTCAGACCCGTTTTATGTCCCTGTACTTTGACTACATGGCGCAAAATATTAATCCTTCTTCTTACAATCCCAACCGTGTGCATTTCATAAATACTTCTGAATCTACTGTTTTCTTCGACACATCCATGAAAGATGAGATTAGTGGAATTCCGGACCACATACGCCCACAAGTGGTTCCAAATATTTTTTATAATAAATTCCGAGAAGTCGACTGTTCTAAGATGTTTTATACTGACGGATCAAACCTCGAAGGGTCCACTGGCTTCGGTATTTTCAATCAAAAGTTCACCGCCTCCTACAAACTCAGTGACCCTGCTTCAGTTTACGCCGCAGAACTAGCTGCTATTCAGTATACCCTTGGAGTCATTGACACATTACCCGCAGACCATTACTTCATCGTCTCGGATAGTCTGAGTTCTATTGACGCTATTCGCTCGATGAAACATGGAAAGCATTCCTCGTATTTTTTGGGGAAAATACGGGAGCTACTGAGTGCTTTATCTGACAAATCTTTCCAGATTACCTTGGTGTGGGTCCCTTCTCATTGCTCCATTCCGGGCAATGAGAAGGCGGACTCCTTAGCTAAGGTGGGTGCCATTGAAGGTGACGTTTTTGAAAGACCAATTTGCTTCCACGAATTTTTCAGTATTACTCATCAGAGAACCCTCGAAAGTTGGCAAACCTCGTGGAGCAATGGGGAGCTAGGAAGGTGGCTACATTCGATAGTCCCTAAGGTATCGACGAAACCTTGGTTCAAGGGGATGGATGTGGGTCGTGACTTCATTCGTGTGATGTCCCGACTCATGGCGAACCATTACACGCTGGATGCACATCTCCGACGTATTGGGCTCGTGGAGAGTGGTATCTGCGCTTGTGGCGACGGTTATCACGATATAGAGCACATAGTCTGGGCGTGCACCGAGTACAGTTCCGCCAGGTCTCGGCTTATGGACACCCTCCGGGCCCGAGGAAGACCACCCAACGTCCCGGTTCGAGATGTGTTGGCAAGCCGCGATGTCCTCTATATGTCCCTAATATACACCTTCATAAAAACCATCAATATCCAACTTTAACTGCCCCTTTTTCCTTATCATTCTCAGAAACGCTCTCTTCCACCTGTACCATACACCCACGATGGTTTGATGCGACTCCAAGGCGACACAAAACATCCCTGTCAAATGAGCCAACAAACACGGGACCTAAAGCACGAACATCACACGCACAACTCGAAATGTAGCCGATCAACATCTGAGCCGCACTACGAAATCGTCTGGAGAAACCACTGCCATCTTAAGAACGACCACCCGGCGTCCCAGTACATGATTCTTCCTGATGAAGGCCACCCTGATTCTGTAATCCACCCGTTGATCTCCCGAAGTCTGAAACTGAAATAATGTTCTCCCCCTGCCATGTTTGTCCACCCTACTTCCCCTGACTCTTATACACAGAAGTAACACCCCCCCCCCCTCAAATATCTTCATGAAGCATTTAGCTCTTCTTGCCTTTTCTAGTTTTAACTATTATATTATATGATCTCGTTGAAAATGCCCAACTCTACTACCACATAAAATAACTCTAATTAATGTCTCCGAATCTTTAATAAAATTTAATCACGCCCTCTAATTATTTCTACTTTTAAGATAGCCGTATAAATTTTCCCCCTTAGTTAAACATTATTTGCTCCAATAATCTCATTGCTAAAAATGTCAAACCGTATTGCCATAAAAACTAAATGACCCCCTAATCTTACGAAAATTATATTACCCCCTTGTATATGTATAGCTAATCAATATGTAATCCCCTAGTTTTAAGTAATTTAAAATGTAAAACAAAACAAAATTGGCACCTTTAAGCTAACGCAAACCTGCCTTATCAAATAAACGAATTGGAAAAAAAAAAAAAAAAACTGGTGCTTGGGTAATTGAACGCTTGATTTGTTTGAAAGCCTCCTCTGCATGGATATCATATTCAAATTCTTCATTTTCTCGTATTAGTCTTCGAAACGGAGCACTCACTTCCGCCAACATCGGCAGATATCGTCCCAGGTATGTGACTAAACCCAAGAATGTCCTAAGCTCCTTTTTATCCTTCGGGTTTGGTATGTTCAACACCGCTGAAACTTTACTCGGATCCGGTTTAACACCTTTTTCTGTCAAAATATGACCATAGAACGGAACTGATGAAAGTGCTATCTTGGCCTTTGAACGGTTTAGCTTTAAACCCCTCTCTCTAAATCTTTGCATAACTGCTTTCAAATTTCGGTTGTGGTCCAGCATGGCTTGTTCCATCGTATCACCACAGCCAAATACCACGACATCATCCGCTAAACATCTTACCCCACGAATGCCAGAAATAATTTGCTGTTGTGCCTTTTGATAAATTTCTGGTGCACATGAAACTCCAAACGGCATTCTTTTCCAACGGTAAACGCCCATCGGAGTCCAAAAGGCTGTCACGTCGGCGCTGTCCTCGTCTAATTTAAGATGCCAGAATCCGTTTTTAGCATCCAGTACAGAGAAAATTTTTGCCTTGGTGAAGTCTGGAAGCATTTCCTCAATAGTTGGAATTTGATGGTTAGCTCGTTTGATCGCTCGATTCAATTCCGGAGGGTCTAAACACAAACGCAGCTTATTTCCTCTTTTCACCAAAACCAGATTGCTCAGCCAACTCATATGCCTATTGACAGGCTCAATCACTTGTTTTCGTTCAAGTTCATTTATTTTTGCTTTCGATTCTGGAAGATACGCTAGGGGGATTCGACGGGGTTTTTGCTGCACTGCTGCAATAGAGTTATCAATCTCAATTTTAAATTGTCCTTCAAAAAGCCCCTCCCCTTCAAATACGTCCGCGTACTTACTCAGAATGTGTTCACACTCTTGCTGTAGTGAGTGCATGCTGTAAATGTCGTGAACTTTAATAATTCCGAGATCGATAGCCGATTGCGAAGACAATAATAGTGGGCGTGTTTTTTTACCACAATGAATGTTAGTCGCTTGGTCCCTTGCTTCCATCTTATTTCAAGTTCAACCTTTCCTTTAGGTGTGATAACCTTTCCCGAGTAGCACCTCAACTTAATGTTTGTACCTTGCATCTGACTTGACGGGCAAAACTTCTTCAGATCCTTACAGCAGAGAACGTTCACTCTTGCGCCGGTGTCTACCTGAATATCCATTGACTTCACCTGTCGATTTACATCTAACACTTTCAACTGTACCATTATTTTACCGGTATTACTCGAGCCTCCCCTGTCCAGCTTGGCTATATCAACGAACTCACAGTCCTCTTCGGTCTCTGATTCTCCTGAAGATGCTGAACTGTCCTCCATTTTGCGCACGTTTCGTCGCGAAGGCTTTCGCTTATCATTCTTTGAGCGACACATTCTCTTGAAATGATTTGACTTCCCGCAACCGAGACACTTTTTTCCGAATGCAGGGCATTTGTTTTTGTCACGTATATGTTTTCCGCCACAGTACTGACATGGTCTGTCGTTGACTTTTGTCGCCGTCACTTTGAAGGTGGTTCCCGGATTTTCCTTACTAGTTGACATTAGTTCGATCTTACGGGCGAGCTCCTCGATTTGATGATGTTCGTTACTCTTCTTCACCATTTCGGCCACTGAAAGGTCTCCGGATTTGAGTAGTTCTCTTCTCATCTGATGGTCGTTAATGCCAGCGATTATCCTATCCTTCAATAGTTCCTCCTGCTGCACAGCGTCATAACCACACATATTTGCTTTTTTCTTCAGTCGTTTAACGAAATCCTCAGTTTTTTCGTTCTCCACTGGTGCAGAGTATTGAATTCTGCTCGTTCAACACGACGATCTCTTGCCGGGGTCAATCGTTCCTGAATTTTTCCAAAAATTGTATCAGGTGTTGCTTTTTCCGCTTCGGTCAAGTTCATCTCTTCCACTAGCATTATACCCTCCGGCCCCATGACGGTCATGAGCAAAGCTACTTGCTGATTTGGTGGCTTTTTTTCCACACTCGTCGCCAGAGCGTAATAGACCCACTGTAGCTTGAACATTCTAAAAGCTTCTTCGTCATCTGCCCCCAATTTGAGAGCTGCCGGAACGGGGATACCGCTCATTTCGAGATATTATAATTCTTAAACGCGTAGCGACGTTTTATTTTCCAACGTAAAACAGCTTCTCGACGATAACTAAATAAATCTCGCGTGAAAATTTAATCTTCTGACACCATGTTTACACGAGGTGTGTCTTTATTGTCTGTATCTATTCAACTGGCTTGGCCTGCCAATGCAAGATTGTTTTATGTAAGGTATGCCTAAATACAACAGTTACAAGCATCAGAAAGTGACTTGTCAAGAGCGTTGTGAACAATACCGTCGTTTTCACGTAGAATGGCACAAAATCAAAAGTTATTTGTGATTTGTTGACAGTTTAGTGTAATGATTCAATTTACAAAAATCGAACGTTTTCTAACGTTTCGATATAGGTGCTCCGTTTCAAAATTTTCGGCCAGAATGCTGCCTGTTTTTTTAAACGTGAAAATCAGCTGTTGTACTGAATGAAAACCTTCGATTTTTGCGCTGATTGGAAATAGTTGTGACTAATTCTGTAGAATGTACAATTACTGAAAATAACGGATTTTGTGAAAGCAGTGGTTGGTCCGTACAATTCGATTCCAAGCGAGCCATACTAGTTTTCGTTAGAAGGTCCACCTCTGACAATAGAAGTAAACTATTTTATTTTGAATTCAACTACAACTTCCTTGAAAACAGCACAGCTAAAAAACTTTTGGGAAAAACGCGCAAACGCAAATTTTCCACTATAACGGAAACTGCCTGTGCCCCCGCCGCACAGCATCATCAAAATTGATAGTAATTCAAGCCGGGTGGAAAGGAGGAGGGAAGTTTTTTTTTTATCTTAAATACGTTTATTTAGGCCCAAATGCTTTAGCTTAACGAGGCCGATAATTCATTTTTTTAATTACATGTCACATGTTAGTGGGGGAAAGGAAAGCCGTATTTAGGGGCGGCTTGCTCCCCTCTTATGTAAGTAAAGGAAAAAGGTAGGAAGTGGGATACATATTGTGTAATTGACATCGTCGTTTGCTGATTGATCATTGTGGCGGATATGCACACTTTGTTGTAGTGTTGTAGTTTCCAGCCTGTAATCGCAGGGGCGAGGGGAGGGTCGATATTTCGGATAATTATTGGCACTCTGATACTGTCATGATGTTCTCTATATCATCTGCATGTGAGGTATGTCATGATGTTCTGGGTAGACGGTTATCAAGAAGGGTATGCACCGAAGACTCGTGAAGCAATGCCATATTGTAGATACAGGGATAGGTTGGTGAGATTCTACTGTGAATGAGAGAGGGGAAAATGTATTAAACTTGGACATCAATGGTTTTCAAAAAGATATAGATAAGAAAAATATAGGGGTGGTCACGGCTTGCCAGGACGTCCCGGACTGGCACATAGGGTGATCTACCTCGGGCCCGAAGGGAATCTATTAGTTGGGACCTGGCAACACAGTACTCTGCGCACAGCCAAACAACATGCTCGATGTCGTGGTAGCCGTTCTCACAAACACAATGATTACTTTCAGCAAGCCCTATACGACGGAGATGCGCGTCAAACGAGTAATGGTTGGACATGATCCTTGACATCGTACGAATAAAGTCCCGGTTCACATCCAACCCCTTAAACCAAGCATTCGTTGATACCTTCGGGATAATGGAATGTAGCCACCGTCCCAGATGCCCATTGCTCCATGAGGTTTGCCAACTATCGAGCGTCCTCTGACGAGAGATACTGAAAAATTCGTTGAAGCAAATTGGTCTTTCGTAAGTGTCACCTTCTAATGCGCCCACCTTGGCTAAAGAGTCCGCCTTCTCATTGCCCGCAATAGAACAATGTGACGGGACCCAAACCAAGGTAATCTGGTAAGATTTTTCAGATAAAGCACTCAGATATTCCCGTATTTTCCCCAGGAAATACGGTGAGTGCTTTCCAGGCTTCGCCGCACGGATGGCCTCAATGGAGCTGAGACTATCCGAAACGATGAAGTAATGGTCTGAGGGCAGGGTGTCAATGATCCCGAGAGTATACTGAATGGCAGCTAATTCTGCGACGTAAATTGATACAGGATCATTGAGTTTGAATGAGGCAGCAAGATTTTCGTTGAAGATACCGAAGCCTGTGGACCCGTTGAGAATTGATCCGTCAGTGTAGAACATTTTGGCGCAGTCGACTTGATGGTATTTGTTATAGAAAATATTTGGGACCACTTGTGGGCGAATATGATCCGGAATTCCACAAATCTCTTCCTTCATGGATGTATCGAAAAATACAGTGTGATCAGAAGTATCTAAGAGATGAGCACGGTTGACGTTATACGTAGATGAATTGATGTTCTGTGCCATGTAATCGAAGTACAAGGACATGAATCGGGTCTGAGAATTAAGCTCGACAAGCCTTTCGCAATTTGCAATCACCAATGGGTTCAGAATATCGCATCGAATGAGTAATCGATATGAGAGGTCCCAAAATCGATTTTTCAGAGGAAGAACGCCCGCCAGCACTTCGAGACTCATCGTATGGGTCGAGTGCATGCAACCCAAGGCAATACGCAAGCAACGATACTGGATTCGCTCCAGTTTGATGAAATGTATGTTCGCAGCGGAGCGAAAGCAGAAACATCCGTACTCCAACACTGATAATATCGTTGTTTGGTACAGCCTGATTAGGTCTCCTGGATGGGCACCCCACCATGTTCCAGTTATTGTACGGAAAAAGTTGATCCTTTGTTGGCACTTCTGTTTCAGATACCTAATGTGACATCCCCAGGTACCTTTAGAGTCGAACCATACCCCGAGATATTTGAATGTTGAAGCCTGAGCAATAGTTTGATCCATTAATTGAAGCTGTAGTTGCGCTGGTTCACGCTTTCTAGAAAATACGACTAGCTCAGTTTTCTCCGTGGAGAACTCAATACCCAGCTGGAGAGCCCAAGCAGACAAATTGTCCAAGGTATCTTGCAGTGGTCCTTGCAAGTCGACGGCTTTAGGACCTGTAATAGAGACCACACCGTCATCTGCAAGCTGCCTTAGCGTGCAGGAATTGACAAGACATTCGTCAATGTCATTCACGTAAAAATTGTAGAGGAGAGGGCTTAGACATGAGCCCTGGGGAAGGCCCATGTAGCTAAATCGTGATGTCGATAAATCGCCATGCGAGAAATGCATTTGTTTTTCAGACAACAGGTTTAGCAAAAAGTTATTTAAAATTGGCGAAAGACCATGCTGGTGCAACTTCTCATAAAGAATGTTGATCGAAACTGAATCGAAAGCCCCCTTAATATCCAAGAATACTGATGCCATCTGCTCTTTGTTAGCATATGCCATTTGAATTTCTTTTGAGAGCAACGCAAGGCAATCGTTCGTCCCTTTGCCTTTGCGGAAGCCAAATTGTGTATCTGACAGTAAGCCATTTGTTTCGACCCAATTATCGAGGCGAAACAAGATCATTTTTTCGAATAACTTCCGGATACAGGACAGCATTGCAATCGGACGATACGAATTGTGGTCGGAGGCTGGTTTTCCTGGTTTTTGGATGGCGATGACCCTCACCTGTCTCCAGTCATGTGGGACAATGGAGGAGGGAAGTTGTAAGGCAATGGAAAACGAAAATTTCATTTATATCTTACTGGAATATAATTGGCTGGTCCTGAAAAGAACTTGTTGGTTTGTAGTTTATTTTGGGTCACAATTTAGGCCCGCTCGTTTGATGATAGCTGTGAATTTCTCGCAGGGCGACAGTTTCTGTTCGGTAGCGATGAGACTTCCTAACGCCATCCGTGACTGGGGCACTTTTACACGGCCTTCGTTGCTTACTGCTTGCGGGGAGGCTTTCCTCCGGTGGACTTACGAGCGGTCTGTTTGGTACGGGCCATGTAGCGAAAAATGCTGATCTGCTACTTCTCTGATGCTGGTACTAGGACGACGGTCAAACGCTCGTTTTCGTGCCTTCATTTATAAAAGTTCAACAATATTTTCAAAGAATGTTGCAAATTGACAACTTGATAATTCCAAAAATACTCCAAATAAACTATGTATGTGCAAAAGACGACAAAATCCTAGGGACAGAGCACTTGTGATGCATTTTGAAAAATCAGCGAAATTAAATGCATTTCTTTCCATCAAAATAGAAATTCAAAATGCATTTTGCGTTGCGTGCAATGTATTTTGCGTTGCGTGTAAGACGTCAAAACCCAAGAAAAAACTAGCCCCATATTCAACACCACGTCGAACAAAGTGGATTGTCGTAGGACGATTGTTAAACAAACTTTTGTGCGAGGGAGTGCAATGTTGATGAAAAAATGGAAATTAAATGGATTTTTTCTAATTTGATGCAAATTTGTTATACATTCCTAGAGTGATCTGCCCCTAGACAAAATCGCAAAGAAATTACTGTTCCAGCACAGAATTTCCTGTCGGTAAATGGTTTTTTGGCGGGTAAATTTGCTCGATAGAAATGCACTTCGTCGATTGGCCCATTCAGATTCGCAATTTAAATTTTGATCATAATCAAAAATGTGTGATCGTCCTGAAAAGGACAGTTTTTACAGCAATATGCATTTCATTTGCGAGTTTCAGCGTTCGATTTATGCTTTCTTCTCGGGCAGCACTCCTGATTGGATGTTTTGTTTTTGAGCAATGGCCACTTGTTTGATCAATTTTTCGATGTTACGAATCGCCAGCTGCTGAAGACGTGGGATAATTCGTCTTTTTGTTGTCACGGGCAGCATTTCCTCCCAATTTCAACACTTTAACAGCAAGGTATTCCATTACAGCTACTAAGTAAACGGCACTCCGATGCGTTCAACACAATTTGCTTGTGTATCGACCAACGAAGAGGAGGAGCTACGAAGAACACATATTGAGGACAACACAAAAAAGGACGATCTTACATTGTGCTGCTGTCAGGTATAAAAACTTAGCATGCTGCTGCTCAATATCAGTTTGTTTGTATCGTCGTACCATATACGCCGATCTAAATGTTTCCGAACATTGTTAAAGGACGCAAGAAGAAGCGGTTGTCCGTTTGTAGCTGTCAGAAAAGTTCACCGAGCACGCCGTCTCAGATGGCACAAATACACTAGCTTCAACTAAATTCCGAATACTGCCCAAACAAAAGGCCCTTTTCAGGGCCATCATTTATCAACAAAGAATCGAATTGAAGTTTTGTTATTACAAGCATCAGAAAGTGGCTTGCCAAGAGCGTTGGATAGTAAGTGAGCCCCTTGTGAACAATATCGTCGGCTAGATCGTCGGCATGTCGTAGAATGGCACGAAATAAAAAGTTATCATTTGTGTGATTTGTTGACAGTTTCGTGTTATGATTCAATTTACAATAACATTCATTAAATGCTCTTTTTAGGATTACCATATAGATAAATATGTTCGAATATTTTAGATTTCGATGTACGTGTATCGATATTTCGGTATTTCAATTAGAAATAACAAAATAACAAAGAAGATAGTGAAAATTGTAGCATTTGTATAACCAGTCTAAAGTGTATTCTACTTCACTCCGGTTATGTCTCTGACATTACCCACCCATTTTTTTATTTTTGAATTTGGTACATCAAACCGCTTTAAACAATGTGTGATAGATTAGATTAGTGTTTTATTTTCAGGTTTTTTAACGAACTACGAAATTCATGAAATACATCACATTAAAATTTTTCGCATCTTTTTCTGTGCCGGAATCATTGGCTTATTCGCCGGTTTTTGTAGGCGTTTAACGAAAAGTTTCTTCTGTTTTTTTCTCTTTAATAATCCTATTAAGCGTGGCAATTCGAATATGGGTACGAAGACGAATGAAATATTCAACGATATCGTCAGGGATATCATGATATATGGAGTTTACCAATGTATGAACATTTGCTACCACTCCATTTTCCTTCGAAATACAATCCTTATGATACCTTTTGAAAACCTGCTCTAGACGCTTAGCTTGTTCCAACCATTCCTTTGACGGTTTTACTAATCCGCCTAAGGAGAGATGCTGTACGTAGCTCCTGGAGTATACATAAGCGTGATCCAGTAAAGTGTACGTACTCTGTTCACCCACTTTATATGTATAATCCCCAACGTAAGGGAATTTGTTCTTAAACTTTCTAGCTATCGCTCCAGCTATATATTCGAAGCCATCTCGTTCTGTGTTGAGCCACTCAATCCCTTTGTTTTCTTGCAAAAGTTCATCGCAAAAATGATCGTTGTCCGCAGTAGGCATGGCTATATTCTGATCTGCATCAGTCATGGTAGTCTCATCCCTAGATGTATACTTTGTCGGTCGCAGCGGTTTCAGTATTAGAAATTCTTTGTCGAGGCATTCATCGTTTGTGGATTGGCCTGGAGAAACTGACAAAAGGCTTTTGCCAAGAATTATTATTCTGAGCCGTCGTAGACGGGTGATCATAACCTCTGCCTCGCACACGAATCATTGAGAACAAGTTTTCCAATGCATCTTGATTAAGCTTAGCAGTCATTATATACGATATACCGAATCGAGATTTTATTTCTTTGAATAGTGCTCGTAGCGATATGATTGACATTAGCAAAGCTTTCTGGAACAGCTGTAAAATTGTGAATCAAATATATAGAAGCTAAACATTTCGTCTCAACAAGAAATTACCTGGATACTTGTTTTGTTCGCTGTAACAGCTGTAGACATCAGACGTTGGATTGCATCCAGTGCTTCATCTTGCTCACTTTGGTGTAACCCATATGACTTCTTCAAAAGCTGAGTCTCTTTAGGACATCGTGAATTTAAAGCTATGGGGAGATCACTCTAGAAATGTATAACAGATTTGCATCAAATTAGAAAAAATGCATTTAATTTCTATTTTTGCATCAACTTTGCACTCCATCGCAGAAAAGTTTATTTAACAAACGTCCTACGCTGATTCACTTTGTTCGACGTTTTGTTGAATGTAGGGCTAATTTTTTGTAGGGTTTTGACGTCTTACACGCAACGCAAAATACATTACGAATTTCTATTTTGATGGAAAGAAATGCATTTAATTTAGCTGATTTTTAAAAATACATCGCAAGTGATCTGCCCCTAGATTTAAAACATCCCACCAATCATTAACAACCAATAAAATTGTGACAGTTGTATCGCTTCATTCGTACCTACACGATGTTGCACATTTTCTAGATAATACCTTTGCTGCCAAAAGAGTTTATAACTACAAGAGGTCGCATGTCGCTGCTAACACTGAAAATTTATCATCTCGCTCTCACAGATGCTAGGCCCATTAGTTTGACACCTATTGCCCCGAGTACACACATGTCAAAGTAATGGGATACAACATGCTAGAGCGAGACCCCATGTTTCAGTCCGTGAATACATGGAGACAGTAGCGCTTTGCTCTCTCTAGTAGTTATCAATCTCTTTTTTGCAGCCCAATCAACTTTTTGCCTCTGGCTTTGCTGGCATTTCAAATGTTCTTCATTAAGAAAAAATGTGTCTGATATCTCGGTAGAATTTCTTATAAGGTGCCATAGAGGATCATGTTTGATCAGACTTCCATCTTCAAGCAAAAATCCGCTATCAATCAACCAATTTCTAACTTGCTTGCTTGCGATTGGTCACTGGA
This sequence comes from Topomyia yanbarensis, assembly GCF_030247195.1. Classification (NCBI taxonomy): domain Eukaryota; kingdom Metazoa; phylum Arthropoda; class Insecta; order Diptera; family Culicidae; genus Topomyia; species Topomyia yanbarensis. The sequence goes on along the minus strand of NC_080671.1, from coordinate 300,987,817 downwards.
TGGTAGATAAAAGTTTCCCCTTACTTTAAGCCGATAGTGGACCAAATCCCCACGTTTCCTCCTCCGCAATCGGACGTGGTTGCCACCACTTCAAAGCCAGCTTCAAATGTTCTGGTTACAGCCTCTATGAGCAACGCGCGGCTCATACTCACATCGAATCCTGCGTAAATAGTTTGTTTCCAGTCCAGAAACAATCCACGGATCATCATGACCTTCAAATGTCAAAAAATATTAGAACACAGGCACTACAGTTTTGTTCCTTTGAAGCGGATATCTCAAACCGTTTCTGAAATAGTTCATTTTCCAATTCCTTTTTATCACCGTCAAGTGATCTCACTTTATCTATCCAAAACGATTTTGGATATCTGCCAGAGATGCCAGATTTGCAGACAAGTCTGTAAATTCGCAGACTTTTAATTTAAGCTGCAGATTTTTTCGATGACGCAGATATTTGCATATTTTTTAGTTCGGTTGCAGATATTTGCAGATTTTTTAGTTTGGTTGCAGATATTTGCAGATTTTTGAATATAAAGGCTTTTGGTTACACTAGCTTTCCTGACATGTTTGTTCTTCCCAGACTTTTAAAATTATTATTGCAGACATTTGAAAAAAGTACCTGGCATCTCTGATATTTGCGCCACTGTTCTGAAAAGCCTGAATCTTTAGAGAGATCGACAGCATCCGGGTGATGCGAGATCATTGTGGATGAACCGGATATCTCTTTGGAAAGAATGTTATGTTTCTTCGGGCGACTTGAACGCAGTGTTTTCAACCGGGCGAATAGAAGGAACGGCTGCAATTCGGAACCATTAGTATTTTAGTTGGAATGCAAATCAACGCTTTTTTTGTGAAAAGGGCGATACTTACAAATGTAAACATAGGGCTTTTTTCATACATGCGAATGAGGGCTTTGAAACGCAACAAAATAACCTAAAAAATTTGATTCTACGATATTGCTTTCTTAAACTACAGCAAAAAATACAACGGGCGAAACTATATTTTTGTTTGTTTATTTAAAGTTTCGCCCTCCACGCTCCATGCAAACAAACAGGGCGATACTTTTTTTGCTAGCAGTTTAGAGGCGAAACTGTTATTTTCGTATTTTTTAGGATTATCAAGCTGATACCAGCTGTAAATAGTAACAATGATCTCTATTGAAAAAACACGGACGAAATCGGTGGTGTAGAATGGTAGTTATTGTAAAAAAACGCAAGGGCGATACTTCAATGCTGATAGGTGGGACCGAAAAAGTAAACAATCGCCAAAGGGGCAATACTATCATTTTGTCAATTTAAATAGCAGAAACAAATTTTAATTTAATAATTTCAAATACTTTATGAAGTTTTGGGTTTCGATCACTGAATCATGCAATCTAGGATGTAAAAAACACAATAGTTCTTAAATAGGAAATAAAACCAAGTCTGGAAATATTCACTGTTGATTTTCTTTGAATGGTATCACTGCTAGTATCGCCCTTTTCAAGAAAAAGCGTTGAAATCATTACCTTTCTACGTTAAACGCCGACGCTGGTTTAGAGCCGGAATATGATTCTGTGCAATAAAGCAGCCCGATGAAAAGTGGCGAGAGCAAATAAACAAGTTTTTTGTATCGGTTGAAAGATTTTGGCTAAGGGAACTTAGCCATTTCCGTTTCAATTTGTCGTCAGACGGAAATCTGTGGAATGAAATACGATCTGACAAATCTTGCCAATTTCTTCCATGCAGCAGCTTGCTGCGACAGTTAGGAACATGGCATTTCGACATCTTCCTGCAATTTTAAACAATAATTATAAAATAGATTTCAAAAGACTTAGGGCCGATTTCTTCACCCTCGCTTAACTTTTAAACCAGGTTTAACGCTCTGATAAACCTGGTTTAAAAGTTAAGCGTGAGTAAAGAAATCGGCCCTTAGAGATTCACACAAATTCAAGACTGCTTCACATTCAAGGGATTGTTGTAAACTCATTTTTCATCATGTTTACCTCTTAAATCAAACAAGTGACGATATTAATAGAAAGAAAATGATTCCGCGGTTCCAACTATTCCAGGTATATCTTGCAAAACTTCGAAATTGTACGTTTTTATCGAAAAGTTTGTAAACTTTTATACAAATGCGAGCAAATTTCATAACTATTATGAATGTGTGCGTTAAATTCGTGTATGACGGTTTAGCTTACCTGTATATTTCCATATTCCTTGGGTTGCGCTCACGTTTTCTGGCAAATTGTGACAAGAGCCGAGCAAAACTGGCACAACGCGGAAATAAACCGTGCAAACTATTTTGCACAACAGCAACTTTTCTTATTGAAAACACTTTTGATTGCGGAGATTCGGCTCGATCCGTAAATCACTTGCACTAGCAGTATAATCCGTTCCCTCGAGAACGGGAGGAAGTCCCATAACAAAAAAATCGAAAAAAACTATGTCCCGAAAAAACGAAAGTCCCGAAAAAATCGCGAAAACGGCTAAGTGTCAGCCGTCGATGAGAAAAATACAAGTCCCAAAAGCGGGCTGCGCTATTACGATGTTCGCCCGCCGTTTACTAGCCATGGCGGACGAAATCAAAATTTCATTAGCCATCATGCCTCAGCAGAAAGTGGGAAGATCCTGGCAATTCCTACCTGGTAGAATTTAGCACGAATCGAGAATCGTACAGAAATCTTAGCCGTACATTCCTGGCTGGATTCTGGCTAAAAGCGAGCAGCATCGGTTAGATTAACCGCTTGTCAGAAACGATCGCGCAAAATACTGGCAGCAGCGCTGCCAGAATCAATTTCGCTTTGCTCAACTTTTGCTAACTTCCTGCTTGCCACGGTGACTGAGTTACTAAACACCCATGACATGGAAAAACGGTGCCCTTCATCAATATAGTGGAATAAAGATACAAAATATTACCATGACTCCATTTTTATTAATAAAAATAGCAACACTGTTCGGAAGATTTCGGCAGGGTGAAAATGTGCCAAAAGAAGAATGTCGAAGGAAAAATAAGAAGCCGATTGTCACGTCTTGTCTTAGGCTATAACACCCCATCCCAGTCACACCATTCGGAATTTGATTCGAAATCCTGAATGGAGTCAGCACAGAGAACACACATCCATGATCGATCAAAAATATTTAAAAAACGTGTGTGAACATTTGAATTAATATATGATAAACACTAGCGCCGCCAAACCAACTTATCCCAACTATCCGTCAAATCTATTCCGGAACCGGTTCAAAATCCTGAATGGATTCATTATGGAATCTTGCGCAAAGAAAACAACCGATTCCGACTCTATCGGTTGATACATTTGAGCTGAAATTCATACTGGAAGTCCGAACCGGTTCCGGACTAGTTTGACTGGGTAGAGGAATAACCGCTGTCAATTCTCTCGAACTCAGCCACAAAAAAACTTGACGACAGTAGCGCACCTGGTTTGGATATCCCAACTAACTTCGAAACCGTTAGAGATTTTTACACAAGTTGAATGCTAAAGATGGACGTCTGTTCTCTGTGGTAAAACATATATATATATATATATATAAATATATATATATATATATATATATATATATATATATATATATATATATATATATATATATATATATATATATATATATATATATATATATATATATATATATATATATATATATATATATATATATATATATATATATATATATATATATATATATATATATATATATATATATATATATATATATATATATATATATATATATATATATATATATATATATATATATATATATATATATATATATATATATATATATATATATATATATATATATATATATATATATATATATATATATATATATATACAGGGTGTTTGGTTCATGGTTAAGAATCTCTCGGGGGGTGATAGACTGCTATATTTGGAGAAAAAAATTGTTCTACACATACCATCAAATCTCAACCATTACAGAGTTATTGAACTTTTTGTGTAAAAAACTTATTTGTCTTAAAATACCTCTAACTTTGAAAGTATACTTTGTATTTTAAATATTTCAGTTCAATTCGAAAGGTGAGAAAATTTCCTATTGAATAGTGTTCTCATATCTTTTAAGTAATTGGTTTTAATTACCTTTTAGCTGTAAAGTAGTTAAAAGTTAGTGTTTTTGAGGAGGTTTTTGCTAATTTTCTCGAAATAATGAAGTATGATTATAGCAATATCCATTATCCAAAAGTTGGGTTTTAGGACGATTCATAATTTGTTCTTGGACGTCATATTTCTATCTCTTCTCATTTCTTTGTAATTTCATTACTATACTTTTCCTGTAACCGACTTGCAAGTGCTTCAAAAACTCTAATCTAAAAAATATGCTTTATATCGTTATTTACAAGATTTCATTGGAAAGCTGAGAAAATGTCCTATCAGTGTATGTACAAATATCTTTTAGTTAAGTGTACTAAATTATTTTTTACTAAAGAAATAACTCAAAATTTGTGTTTTTTGGAGAGTTTTTTAATTATTCTAATTATTTATCAACAAAATTTATCGTTACTATTGTTCATTCGATGCCCCTTAATGTTCTCTATAACTTTTTAGTTGACATTTTGTCTATATCTCTTTTCATTTTGCTGCTATTTAATAGTTAACACAGCAAGAGCACGCCAGAAATGTAGTGGGTTCGAAATCGATATTTTTGCATATGAAACGATGTGATAAAAACGATTTTGCGTCTAAACCAAAAGAGATAATTGAATGGAGTCAAAGAAAGAACTGTAGAACTTGCTGAGATGCATTATTTCCATGATAATAATGGTGATGTTTATTATTTACTATTTTAAGAAAATTAACGAAAATGCTAATAATAGCACTAACTTTAAACTAATTAACTTTTAAAACAATACTAAATTAACTTAACTGAAAGGTATTAATACATTTTTCACTGTAAAATTTTCCTGGCTTTCGAATAAAAAGAAAAAAAAGTACAATAAGTGCCATAATTTTTCAATTAGAGCTGGTACTAGTGAAAATGAGACAAAAATATCCAAAGTTGAATAACCCAAAATCATGAAAATAAGAAAAGGTTAGTGTATCATGTCAAAGAACGAATTAAGCAGCTCATCAAGACTAACAATCTGAATTATTAAAATGATGAGGTTAACTATTAGAATTTTCAAGAAATGAACGAAAAATCGTTTAAAATTGTTTAATTTTCAATAAATTACTTTGTAAATGCTACTTAAACTCATTAGCTGAAACATGTGAGGGCATCACTCAATGCAAAATTTTCTCACCTTTCGAATGGAACTAAAACGTTTAAAATACAAAGTATACTTTTAAAGTTAGAGGTATTTTAAGACAAATGAGTTTTTTACACAAAAAGTTCAATAACTCTGTAACGGTTGAGATTTGATGGTATGTGTAGAACAATTTTTTTCTCCAAATATAGCAGTCTATCACCCCCCGAGAGATTCTTAACCATGAACCAAACACCCTGTATATATATATATATATATATATATATATATATATATATATATATATATATATATATATATATATATATATATATATATATATATATATATATATATATATATATATATATATATATATATATATATATATATATATATATATATATATATATATATATATATATATATATATATATATATATATATATATATATATATATATATATATATATATATATATATATATATATATATATATATATATATATATATATATATATATATATATATATATATATATATATATATATATATATATATATATATATATATATATATATATATATATATATATATATATATATATATATATATATATATATATATATATATATATATATATATATATATATATATATATATATATATATATACAGGGTGTTTGGTTCATGGTTAAGAATCTCTCGGGGGTGATAGACTGCCGTATTTGAATCTCAACCGTTACAGAGTTATTGAACTTTTAGTGTAAAAAACTTATTTGCTTTAAAATACCTCTAACTTTAAAAGTATATTTTGTATTTTAAATGTTTTAGTTCCATTCGAAAGGTGAGAAAATTTCGCATTGAGTGATGCCCTCACATGTTTCAGCTAATGAGTTTAAGTAGCTTTTTCAAAGTAATTTATTGAAAATTAAACAATTTTAAACGATTTTTCGTTCATTTCTTGAAAATCCTAATAGTTAACCTCATCATTTTAATAATTCAGATTGTTAGTCTTGATGAGCTGCTTAGTTCGTTCTTTGACATGATACACTTACCTTTTCTTGTTTTCATGATTTTGGGTTATTCAACTTGGATATTTTTATCTCATTTTCACTAGTACCAGCTCTAATTGAAAAAATATTGCACTTATTGTATTTTTTTTTCTTTTAATTCGAAAGCCAGGAAAATTTCACAGTGAAAAATGCATTAATACCTTTCAGTTAAGTGAATTTAGTATTCTTTTAAAAGTAAATTAGTTTAAAGTTAGTGCTATTATTAGCATTTTCGTTAATTTTCTTAAAATAGTAAATAATAAACATCACCATTATTATCATGGAAATAATGCATCTCAGCAAGTTCTACAGTTCTTTCTTTGACTCCATTCAATTATCTCTTTTGGTTTCGACACAAAATCGTTTTTATCACATCGTTTCATATGCAAAAATAACGATTTCGAACCCACTACATTTGTGGCGAGCTCATGCTGCGTTAACTATTAAATAA
>NC_080671.1:300960503-300980610 GCF_030247195.1 Topomyia yanbarensis | reverse complement strand
TGCAAGTCGGTTACAGGAAAAGTATAGTAATGAAATTACAGAGAAATCAGAAGAGATAGAAATATGACGTCCAAGAACAAATTATGAATCGTCTTAAAACCCAACTTTTGGATAATGGATATTGCTATAATTATACTTCATTATTTCGAGAAAATTAGCAAAAACCTCCTCAAAAACACTAACTTTTAACTACTTTACAGCTAAATGGTAATTAAAACTAATTAACTAAAAGATATGAAAACACCATTCAATAGGAAATTTTCTCACCTTTCGAATGGAACTGAAACATTTAAAATACAAAGTATACTTTTGAAGTTAGAGGTATTTTAAGACAAATAAGTTTTTTACACAAAAAGTTCAATAACTGTGTAACGGTTGAGATTTGATGGTGTGTGTAGAACAATTTTTTTCTCCAAACATGGCAGTCTATCACCCTCCGAGAGATTCTTAACCATGAACCAAACACCCTGTATATATATTAGGGTGGCACAAATTTTAGAATTCAGTGAAACCGATCTAAAACTACTCGCTAAACGACCTCATTCCACCATGCAAAATGTTGATTTGATAGGTTGCACTATATTTTAGCACAAATGGTTTAAAGTTTGTATGTGATTTAACATGGATAAACGATCCACATTAGTCAATATTTCTTAGACACGTTCATATGTATTCTAAAAATATATGCTATGCTTATTTCGGTAGATACGGGTACCGTGTACAACTTCCCCGAAGAGTGTAATAGGCTAAAACTTCTGGTTCAAAAGTTATTCCTTATACAACGCTTAAGTGTCTACGTCGTTGGTGGAAATTGAATTTATCTGGATACTCTGGCTGATACTTCAATCAAGTTAACCGTGATATACCAGTCATAAACCGAATTAAGCAGCTATCAACATAGGAGATGCGAGTCATAAATAGATAATCTGAAGGACATGAGTTCGATTCTTAATTTTTTGGATGTTTTAATTTTTTTACTGCCTGTAAAGCGGGAACGTTATTATGTCGAATTGTTAATTTCAAATAAAGTAATAAGGGAGATCATATCCGTTATTTCTGACGTGTTATTTGATTTTGGCAAAGTTATGTTCTAACGTTATATTCCCGATGCTACTCCTATCTTAATCCCTGGATGATTCGTTCAAAAGTTTTGGTCAAAATCAAATCGTGCTTCATGACCGGAGACACTCTTGCTGGCGTATAGGGACAGATATTGGCCACTTACTCAATTAACCCGCCTTCAGTTCACGGGGCACTCTATAGCAGTTCCAGCTTCACAGGGATGTGATGAACATCAGTTGAGTTTCAAATAACGGGAATCTTTCCGCTTCAGTTTCGTCTCAATTTTAATTTGCTCAACGTATATTATTGTGCACAAAAAAATACATAAAAATAATTCTGATACAATTTGATCCCAAGCCCTTTAGATCACATGTGTCGGATGATACCATCTGGACTATATTTCCGCTTATCGCCAACGGTACAACTGGTGACTACAACAAATACGTCAAGGTTCACTTGATTGAGGCTTCAGCTCGCCGGGTAGCCAGAGACAGCACTATTTTCATAACTTTCAGAGCAACGAAAGTTTAATTTTGCAATAACTCATGAACCAGTTGTCATAGCTATGAACTGTGCTTAGAAGAAGTTGTTCTACGTGACTGAATCTATAGAATGTAGCATACAATATATTTTTCAGGGGCACACGCGGCATATTTATGAATTGAATGAAAATGTATTATTTTCTCATAGTAAACTCCATACAAACTTAGAATCATTTGTGCTAAAACATGGTCCAACAGATATGATTCAGATTTGGCATAGGAGTTCGTTGAAGAAATACGAATTTTTCTAACTTGGTTCTGCGGTATTCCATTTTTTTCATACATCCTCGTGCCACCCTAATATATATATATATATATATATATATATATATATATATATATATATATATATATATATATATATATATATATATATATATATATATATATATATATATATATATATATATATATATATATACATATATATATATATATATATATATATATATATATATATATATATATATATATATATATATATATATATATATATATATATATATATATATATATATATATATATATATATATATATATATATATATATATATATATATATATATATGCCACAAAAAATTTTTTTGTCCAGATCAATTTTTTTCTCGGTTTAGTAGTCAAAATTATTCGACACGTATTTTTTTTATTTCAACATAGTAGGCGAGACTTTCGAGATTTTTGTGTTTAATTTCACCATTTGAAAAAAAAACTACTTTTTTCAATCGCTCGTACTGTTAAAACTAAAGAAGATACCAAAAAGTTCCCAAGACATGAAATGTGCGCCTTTTTCACAGCTTTCGGATTAAGTATAGTAATACTTACTCAACGTATTGGTTTCATGGAAAATATTGAAAAGTTTAAAACAAATCTATTTTTTCAAACTTGGACATTGATTTTTTTTTTCTTTTTTTTTATTGTATGAAATAGGAAAATCATTTTTCTTGATGCCATAAAAATTTGGCAGTGGGCAATTAAATACTTATGGAGATATGAATTTTTCAATAGCGCCTTGCGCGCGAAAAACGTACCACCACACGCTTCGCTCGTACTGAGACTTGGGTGTATGAAGTTTTACACACCAGCGCGTTGTGTAAAACACACTTGCGATTAATTTTACTATTTATTGCATTTAGATGTATGTTTAATTTCAGATTTATTTTGTCTTAATCATTCAAAAGTGTTGCCGGAAGAAAAGATTTTCAGTTTTAATTTGAAGTCCACGTTCGTCTCAACATAGTGAAATGATTGTGGTCCAGGTATGGCATTTTTCGAAACAATTCTGTGGATTTTTCTCTGCTCTTGCATCAGAATAAATTGGTTTGATTGGCACGTTTCCTATGTTATTTTGAGATTTGAACTTGAAACATTGCGTGACAAAGCAGCTTTCCTTGCCACATCGTACGACTCAGTTGCGGTCCACATTTGATCATCATTGATCATTTGTAAACTGGCTCGACAAATAATGGCTTCGTCGCAAGCACTTTTTCCATGGGCTTTTGTGCGAAAATGTCACTATGTGGGGTGAATGCAGTCAGATTTGTGGTGAAAAAATTAGTACAACGTTTCACATTTTTAAAATGTTGACGAACACCATCAGAAAAATAAATGCAAACATTCAAGGTTTTCAAAAAGAATGGAGTTAAGAGTACGACGTAGAAACGATAGGTAACGAAACTGAAAACAAGATTTAAAAAGCGCCAGAAACTTAAAAAGCATTCGTTCAACATTTTTGGAGAACTGCAAGAATCTCTCTTCAGCAATCATTTATCGCCAGAATACAAATATCATATTTTAATCATTTTAAAAATTATCTCATACAAAGATATTCCCAATTGTTTTATATTATAAAATTAACTACAAAATTGAGTATAAAACAATAATAATCTAAAACAAACATAACGCATTAGCTGTGTATGTTTTCCTTTAGGGGGGCGTCTGATGTAAAGTGCTTAAACCGAAAGTGATTTTGGTTTACGATTTTGAAGGTAAAGCAACAATGGACCTCTTTTGTAATGTTAAGGTTTATTTATACATTCATTATGTACGAGAAAAAATTGCAGTCACACAGAACCACACAAGCGTTCCAAGAGTAGACGTCCAACCATTTCCACGTCGAGGAGCGCCACGGCGAATATGATAACTCTTGATAAATTTAACTGAAACAGGAAATTCAATAAGATTTTTAAAATTTGGACTATTATTTACTCGATTAACAAAAAAAATATATAAAATGGTTTGAATTTTGGAATATGGAATAGCCTTATAAAATCCGAAAAATCTGATATTTTTATGTAAAATTCACTCATTTTTCTTAAAAATAATGAGAGATTTTTTTAAAAAAACAAAAAAAAATTATATATATATATATATATATATATATATATATATATATATATATATATATATATATATATATATTATATATATATATATATATATATATATATATATATATATATATATATATATATATATATATATATATATATATATATATATATATATATATATATATATATATATATATATATATATATATATATATATATATATATATATATATATATATATATATATATATATATATATATATATATATATATATATATATATATATATATATATATATATATATATATATATATATATATATATATATATATATATATATATATATATATATATATATATATATATATATATATATATATATATATATATATATATATATATATATATATATATATATATATATATATATATATATATATATATATATATATATATATATATATATATATATATATATATATATATATATATATATATATATATATATATATATATATATATATATATATATATATATATAGATATATATACATATATATATGGACTTTTTTGGTTCCATTTGGGGTCCCAAATAACTGTGCAAAATTTGGGGTCGATTGGTTTTGACCCGGCGTAGCGCATTGCGTTTAAAATTTGTATGGAAATTAGTATGGGAAAATCTACTTTTTTGCATTTTTATTTCTACAGACTACAGCTCTTCCTGCAGTATGCCAACAAAAAGATAGAAGTGTAGTCTAGGACATGCTGAGCAACTTTGCTGAAGGGTGTATGGTGTTAGAATGTCTCTAAACCAAGTTATAGCTGTTCAAAGTTTGATACATCGAATTAAATGCCAAAAATCATTTTTATTGCCAACACTGCGGGTGTACCAATGATATTTCATGTAGCATTCCAAAATAACATCATATATTTTAGATTTACCACTTTGTTTTGTTTAGATGAATTATTCAAAAGCCTTAGCTCAATTTCATGAACGTAGGTAGGTGAGCAATAGGGTGTAGTGTGTGGCGAGCGGGGACTTTAATATGTAGAAATTCGAACTGAAATGTTGTAGAGTTGGAATGTTCAGATGAATTATTTCAAAACATTTACACAATGTCCTACGCATAATAGTAACGATGAACTAAAACATACTGTATCGCTTTGCCTTGACTTTTATCAAAGAAGTTACGTTATAGGCTGAATCAACTGATGTCGAGTTGATATGTCAGAGGATTGCATTGATTATATTTCAGTTTAATACGCACTATGATTTGATAGGATGCTCATTTCGATGCTGTTCGATCACCAGAAGTAAAAATTGTTGTTGAACTAGGGATCTGGTGGAGTTCATGTTGAAATTAGCTTCACGCCTCGTGATCAAAATGAACTCGACAACATTTCAGTTCGAATTTCTACATATTAAAGTCCCCCCTCCCCTCGCTCGCCGCTCACTACACCCTATTGCTCACCTACCTACGCTCATGAAATTGAGCTAAGGCTTTTGAATAATTCATCCAAACAAATCAACGTGGTAAATCTAATATATATGATGTTATTTTGGAATGCTACATGAAATATCATTGGTACACCCGCAGTGTTGGCAATAAAAATGATTTTTGGCATTTAATTCGATGTATCAAACTTTCAACAGCTATAACTTGGTTTAGAGACATTCTAACACCATACACCCTTCGGCAAAGTTGTTCAGCATGTCCTAGACTACACTTCTATCTTTTTGTTGGCATACTGCAGGAAGAATTGTAGTCTATAGAAATAAAAATGCAAAAAAGTAGGTTTTCCCATACTAATTTCCATACAAATTTTAAACGCAATGCGCTACGCCGGGTCAAAACCAATCGACCCCAAATTTTGCACAGTTATTTGGGACCCCAAATGGAACCAAAAAAGTGCTGTGCTGAAAAAACGATTGATTCATTTATATATATATATATATATATATATATATATATATATATATATATATATATATATATATATATATATATATATATATATATATATATATATATATATATATATATATATATATATATATATATATATATATATATATATATATATATATATATATATATATATATATATATATATATATATATAATATATATATATATATATATATATATATATATATATATATATATATATATATCAATATATCTCTTAAACTTGATTCCTTCTTGAAAAGTGTTTTCAATGTTGTATACCACATTGTGTTATAGGGTGATAGTACATCTCCCCGCTGATATGTACTGCCCATAAAAGCATAAGAGTCCCATATGTAAAATAGCAAGCCGAGAAAAACTTGGTTCAAGATTTACATTTTCATTGAGCCTTATGGGTGGACAAACATATTTTGGCATTTTTCGATACTTTCTAAACAAACCTTGTAGCGGGCCAAATGGCCGTTTACGGTTTCCGTCTACCAAAACGCTCCTCAGGACGTTTTAAACGAGTAGCTTTAGCGCCACCCCCGAAGAGGACCACTCGTCAGGTTAGAATTGCCCAGCATGAAACCTAACCTCAGGGCAGGTTATAGAAATTGATCCCGAAATGGCGCAAAGGAACGAACGGTAGGTAAACACAAAATGTGAAAAGATGCACTCCGTTTCGCGTATAGATGGAGCCACTACTATGTTTAGCAAAGACGCAAGAGAAATGATCGTTATACCAACTCGAAAGCTCATGCACTAAAAAAACGATCAGTTATCATCACAGGCAGAACTCAGTCGAACACTCTTTCCCTCTCGCTTCGTAAGTAGTAGTGGGGACTAATTCCCGATAGCCCATCGGAGTAAAACAAACACAAAGAAAATTCAAATCTACGGAAACGACGCGAAACGTGAGAAATCTTCTCGAACCAAATTCACTACATGGGAAAGCTAATCAACATAAAAAATACAAACATTTCAGGTAACACTAACTAACAGGAAAACATTTTATTGGACGGATTAAAATACGGCATTTTATTCTTAACCTAGGTTTCATATATTCATTTAGCTTTACATTTTCCGTGTTCCTTCCCTTTCTAGCTTTCCCCTTTCCTGTCTACCTATGTGCGGTCAAAATTTCTGCTAGCGGATAAAGCTGCGCTGAGCAGTACAAATGCGCGCTCGGCTTTAGCTTTCGAGCGGCAAAGAAAGCTTTCGAAGGTTTGAGTTTTATGTGTGTTGGATCTACGTGCACGGATCAATGATCTATTTTTACTCACATGTGTTATTTCAGGAACAGCGTCGATCTAGTAGAGCTGCATCTCAGCTGGGTGCCGACTGGTATTGCGGCTTCGGCACCGACTTCCTATCGCAAACCTATTCAGCGATGGCGACGAACGGCGTCTACAATGGCGTCGCAATGATGACGCTATTTAGGCCTTTGCCTACCGGGTGTTGAATTCGGCCAACTTTTCGACGATGAAGATGGCCGTCGCTCTAACGAAGCGCGTTGATGATTTTGCAGCTTCCTTCCGACCTTTTGCCAAAAGCGTCGGGAACTTTCGAAGCCGGAACGTGGGGTCAGCAGGGTGGCAAACGAGACGGGCGGTGTGCCGAGCGTATGCGTCGCTAGAACGCGGATGGCGGAAAATCTCCAAACTTTCGCAATAAAAGAAAGGAAGCCGTCGATCGGCTATTCGACGCTTTGAAGCTTTTTATCACACAACTCAATAATTATTTAATCTTACCTTCTTTTCACACACAAGTTCGCACGAAATGTAGCGAATTCAAATTTGTATTTCTGACCGCACAATTCACTGACCGCACTAGCTATGCCTATCGGAAAGGAACTTTTTTAATAAATTTAATCCTAAAAGAACTTCTCACATTTTTGACAAACTACCTTTTAAAACACACCGCGATGCTAAAAAAGAACTTCACACTGCTGCCTCTTCCACGATCAGGATCGAAATGGACGAGTTGCAGTTCTGTAGATCCTCAGATAGGCGTCAAGTGATTCGAGTATTCGTAGTCGGAAGTACGTATTTTTACAAATACTACTCTTTCGACAACCATTTCTCTCGCTTGAATTTTAAGAATACTCTTTCCTCTTAACACATTCGTATCTATCCATTTCATTCTAATGCGCATTTGGGTTTCGGTGAGACGGAATATTTTTTGAAAGTTCATCCGAAATAGGCTAAAATTGCATGCAAGGGAATATTTGTACACAAGCGTCTGAATATTTCTTGATGTGATGCGTTTTGGCATAGTGAACGAATAATGACAAAAATTACGAAAAAGGTGAACATGCTACATCATCCCCTACTAATTGTACGAAAATTTGATTGAATTGCAAAATTCAATCAAATTTTCGTAGGGTTTAATTTTACTGAATTGAAAAATTTGGCTATTGACATGAAATTCCAAAATAAATATGACAAGCAAACTCATTCAAACATCAACACGCAACAAAAAACATTCATTCAACAATTATAAAAACATTACTTTACTGAAATTTATGTAAATTCCAGAAAATAACAATACTAGAACATTGTTTTCACTTCAGCAACGAATTAGCCGAACCACTGAAAACAATAATCTGTAAAATAAACCGCGACTTGTGGATCCAGAATCATGATCTACTCCAGAATAAATTCCGAATTAATGATCATGTACGTTTTCCACATTATAAATGATAAAAAAAATCCTGCGAATCCTGAATAACGATCACTCCAGAATTAATCCCGAAATTCTGATCGTATTCACTCTCCACAATAATAAACCTGTGAATCCTGAATGGCAATCCCTCCAAAGTATACTCCGAAACTCTGATTGCATTCATTTTCCACACTAAATTCGTCTTGCGCTATGAAAAACCCTCCAGAAATAATAATCCGAAAAACTGTTTATCATAAACACAAAACGTCAAATCGAAAATATTATATTTTCGACGAAACTAACAATACCAATTTACTTCTCAATCACTCACACGCATACTGGGAGCAAATCGTCACTCACTCCCGTAACTCATTCACTCCTAGTGCATTGCCAACAAAACGGAACAAAAATGAAAAACAAATGTCAAAATGAAATACAGTGATGGCGGCTTTGTTTATTTTTGTAGTACCCGGACTGTTGCGGAATGGTTTTCCGTAAATTTTCGTCGGAAAACCACGGAAAATCCAGCCGAAAACTTAGGGAAGTATTTTTTATTTATGTGTCGTGTCGTTGTTTTGCTCATTTGAGCAATTATTTTCCAGGAACCCGGCGATTTTTCCTTCTTTTCAGGTAGATTGCAGGAGGAAAATGGTCTTAGCGATGGATGAAATGCGACTACAATTACAATAAAAAATGTAAACGAATGCAACGAATAATTATGGCCAAAAATAAAAAATACAACGGAGAGAAAAATATTGAAAAAATAACTATGAAGAGAGGAGATACTAAATTGAAGGCATGCAAATGATTTGGATAAAAAATAAGAAGAAACAATGAATTAATCGTGAGTCTGAACAATTAACTAACAGAAACTTAAACTAACAATACATTTAACGTAGGGCGTTAGGCGCGTACTAATCACTAATTTACAGTATTTACATGGGGAAGTAAGTCCTCTTTGTTTATTGATTATTTCTTCTCCGTTTGGGTTTTTTGATGGATTTTTTCTTAATTTCTCGGTTGCTTCGTATGAAGTGAGCATAGCTTGAGATCCATCTTAAACCCTCTCGTGAGGTCTGATCACACTTTACTGTGATCGAAGAAGTCCAGCAAGTTTCCTAGAGAATGACTCCAAGAATCGACTTTTGATGGCTTCAGAGTCGTGCTCATTCTCGCTCTTATAGGAAACATATACTTTTTTGTTTTTTGAAGTCATCGCCAGGCTCACTTTAAACATTCTTTTGTTAACTACTGTTGTCAGGTCATCGCCTTGGCTCGTTCTTACTCTTCATGAATCCTACTACTTTCTTGAAATCAACGCACGGATTCCTCTTTAGCTATCTCAAAGTAAATGATTCAAGTAGTATTCGTGGGTTTCCTTTCTTGAAATATTTTTTGAAGTTCTTGTCTCTCACGATACATAGCTTGGACATGAATGGGTGGTGTTGTTCTTTATTGTTCAATAATGACCCCGGAGGTGTTTTATTATGACATGCATGTAGTTACTCCGTAGAGCTTCATAGCTGGAAGAAGTGGGTCTTATTTTACAACACGATTTCAATACTGACCCGAAGGTATTTTCTATAAAAGTGTTATGTGGTTACTCCGTAGAGCTACATAGCTGGAAATCGTTGGGTGTTAGTATTGTACAACACAGTTTCAGTATTGACCCGAAGGTGTTTTGTTATGAAACGGATTCATTTTGTCACTCCGAAGAGTTTCATAGCTGAGAATAGTGTTGTTACTTCATAACAATGTTTCAGTATTGACCCGAAGGTGTTTTATTATGAAACGAGTTCATTTTGTCACTCCGAAGAGTTTCATAGCTGAGAATCGGGTGTTGTTACTTCATAACAATGTTTCAGTATTGACCCGAAGGTGTTTTATTATGAAACGAGTTCATTTTGTCACTCCGAAGAGTTTCATAGCTGAGAATCTTTTACTTCTTGGGCAAGTGGATCTTCTTCAGGTGGTTCCCGTAGAAGACGCCAAGTCGCTTCCCAGTAGAATCTTCAAGCTCGTAGCAGTGTTTTGTATATATAATTTCCTGACTACGGCGAGATCTTAATTTACGGGAAAGGTTTATATTTATTGGTTTTCCTCTATCAAGCGGACGGTACACCAACCGTGTTAGATTTCGGAAATAATTGTCCCAATTGTAGTTAAGGTGCAACTTTTGCATTTCCTCATAATATTCATCATTTTTTCCAAAATCATTTTTGACCTTAAGGGAATCGTTCAGCTTTTTGACTTTGAGTAACTCTATTGCGTTATTAGACAATCCTCTGGGCAAGTTTATTGACTCGCTGTTATTTTTCAAAAGCTTTTGATCGAAACTATTAATGCCATGTCCGATTTCATTCAGAATTGACATGCCTTCTGCAGTGTCGCGGTTGGGTTGCTCGCATCTGATATGTTCTAGTTGGCTTTCAACTTGATTACTATCTTCTAATGTTTCCATACCCGAATTCATGGTATCATAATTGTCGCAGAGACTTTGGGTTTGTTCATCTACTTTGTGTGCATTAGGAAGATTACATGGCGAGTTTTCCGTAATGACTGGGATGTCAGGCTGAACTTCTAGCTCGACTTCACGACTACCTTCTAGCTCGACACTACAATTAGTTTCTAGCTCGACCTCAATACTATTAATTTGTACCTGGTTTATCAAAGCTTCGAGTTCTATAATCCTCTGCAGCAAATCTTCATATGAAGGTTCCACTGCCTCTACTTTATCGACGTAGCCAGATAATCTAGTTAATTGAGCATTGTCTACCTCTTCGTCTGCTGAAGACTGGGATTCCTCCTCTGACGTAGTTTGCAGTTCATAGGAAGCTTTTCTAAGAATTTTGCAGATTCTCGTCAAAAGTTCCCTACGCGATTTCTCAGTTTCAAAATATCTTGGTTCTCCCCTAAGGGTTCTAAGATAATAATGCCTTAACCGCGATATCAATTCCGTATTCGCTCCTGCCAGCAATTCTATCTCAATTAGATAAACTTGATCAAGGATATCATCTATTTCATATTCAAATCTGTAAGGAGGCATATACGTTTTGCTTTCCTTCTGATCTTGCAAAAATAGTCGACGTAAAAGTCTTAATTTCGACTGTCTTGTCTTCTGTCTGTCTGTCGTACGATTTCGCAGAAGTAGCTCATAGTCCACTTCGACATTTAGTAAATGGTTTGGATTTGGAAATTTCATTGTTCTTTGCCAAATTCAAAAGTTAAATTCAACCAATTTGCAATTCAGATTAGGTTCACTCACTTAGTTCAATGCCTTGTTTATATTAAGTTTAAAAAATTAACTGTGTACCCATAAATCTAAGCTTAACATAGAATGGAAGAATATATGTACAGAAACTAGAGAAAATGAATTTTTATAGACCAACAATATTCAAGACGTATGTACAAATATAAAAAAAAAAAACAGAAGAATAAACGTTATAAAAATGCCCAATTTTGCTTTTGATTTCAACAAATCCGAAAAAAAATTACCCGAAATCGTTATGTATTTTTTTGAGAAAATGCAGTTCCCAAAAACACAACTAAAAAAATCCAACACTAGATTAACTCAAGATGCAAATTGCATTATATGATTTCGCAAAATTTTAGCCTTTTTTAAAATTGGATACCAAAATGTGATGCGCGCAACAGGAAAAAAATTACCCCAAAATTTACGTTGGGCGCCAAAATGTAGCGGGCCAAATGGCCGTTTACGGTTTCCGTCTACCAAAACGCTCCTCAGGACGTTTTAAACGAGTAGCTTTAGCGCCACCCCCGAAGAGGACCACTCGTCAGGTTAGAATTGCCCAGCATGAAACCTAACCTCAGGGCAGGTTATAGAAATTGATCCCGAAATGGCGCAAAGGAACGGTAGGTAAACACAAAATGTGAAAAGATGCACTCCGTTTCGCGTATAGATGGAGCCACTACTATGTTTAGCAAAGACGCAAGAGAAATGATCGTTATACCAACTCGAAAGCTCATGCACTAAAAAAACGATCAGTTATCATCACAGGCAGAACTCAGTCGAACACTCTTTCCCTCTCGCTTCGTAAGTAGTAGTGGGGACTAATTCCCGATAGCCCATCGGAGTAAAACAAACACAAAGAAAATTCAAATCTACGGAAACGACGCGAAACGTGAGAAATCTTCTCGAACCAAATTCACTACATGGGAAAGCTAATCAACATAAAAAATACAAACATTTCAGGTAACACTAACTAACAGGAAAACATTTTATTGGACGGATTAAAATACGGCATTTTATTCTTAACCTAGGTTTCATATATTCATTTAGCTTTACATTTTCCGTGTTCCTTCCCTTTCTAGCTTTCCCCTTTCCTGTCTACCTATGTGCGGTCAAAATTTCTGCTAGCGGATAAAGCTGCGCTGAGCAGTACAAATGCGCGCTCGGCTTTAGCTTTCGAGCGGCAAAGAAAGCTTTCGAAGGTTTGAGTTTTATGTGTGTTGGATCTACGTGCACGGATCAATGATCTATTTTTACTCACATGTGTTATTTCAGGAACAGCGTCGATCTAGTAGAGCTGCATCTCAGCTGGGTGCCGACTGGTATTGCGGCTTCGGCACCGACTTCCTATCGCAAACCTATTCAGCGATGGCGACGAACGGCGTCTACAATGGCGTCGCAATGATGACGCTATTTAGGCCTTTGCCTACCGGGTGTTGAATTCGGCCAACTTTTCGACGATGAAGATGGCCGTCGCTCTAACGAAGCGCGTTGATGATTTTGCAGCTTCCTTCCGACCTTTTGCCAAAAGCGTCGGGAACTTTCGAAGCCGGAACGTGGGGTCAGCAGGGTGGCAAACGAGACGGGCGGTGTGCCGAGCGTATGCGTCGCTAGAACGCGGATGGCGGAAAATCTCCAAACTTTCGCAATAAAAGAAAGGAAGCCGTCGATCGGCTATTCGACGCTTTGAAGCTTTTTATCACACAACTCAATAATTATTTAATCTTACCTTCTTTTCACACACAAGTTCGCACGAAATGTAGCGAATTCAAATTTGTATTTCTGACCGCACAATTCACTGACCGCACTAGCTATGCCTATCGGAAAGGAACTTTTTTAATAAATTTAATCCTAAAAGAACTTCTCACATTTTTGACAAACTACCTTTTAAAACACACCGCGATGCTAAAAAAGAACTTCACACTGCTGCCTCTTCCACGATCAGGATCGAAATGGACGAGTTGCAGTTCTGTAGATCCTCAGATAGGCGTCAAGTGATTCGAGTATTCGTAGTCGGAAGTACGTATTTTTACAAATACTACTCTTTCGACAACCATTTCTCTCGCTTGAATTTTAAGAATACTCTTTCCTCTTAACACATTCGTATCTATCCATTTCATTCTAATGCGCATTTGGGTTTCGGTGAGACGGAATATTTTTTGAAAGTTCATCCGAAATAGGCTAAAATTGCATGCAAGGGAATATTTGTACACAAGCGTCTGAATATTTCTTGATGTGATGCGTTTTGGCATAGTGAACGAATAATGACAAAAATTACGAAAAAGGTGAACATGCTACAACCTGGTAATCTTATTTGTGCATTGTGATCCAGTGGTGATACAGAGTACAATCCAACATATAACTCAATTTGGACAGAAATCCATATGGGACTCTTATGCTTTTATGGGTAGTGTAGTGGTCGATTAAACGTTCCACTGATTTAAGAATGAAGGACATCAGACTGATGGGTCTAAACTTCCTCATAAGTGACGCGGCCACCTTTGGGAATGAATTTGAGTTATTTCCCGCCACGCTAATGGAATGTATCCTGTTGCAAGACTACAGGTAAGATCCTTTTTAAAATATGCTTGAAGTACGCATTTCTTTTTTGTAGTAGAACTGAAATGATTCCATCCTTCTCCTGAGCAAAACTTTCAATTGCCCATTTGATCGATTCGGTTGTCACAATTCTACGAGCTGATGCACAAGAATCAGAACTACCTCAAAAGAACTCAGGAGCTGTCGTCAGTGATGGCTCCGTACAGCCTGGAAAGTGTGTGTCAAAAAGATAGTTGAGTACTAGATATTCGCCAGACGAGTATTCACCATTAGCAGTTCTAATTGAACTGACATGAAAGTCGAATTCAAAGGTAACATATTTAATGTACTAGTCTCGTTGAAACTTGAGACATTTGTACATAGGCTTTTCCAACCAGAGCTCAGAGGATCGAAGCAATCCGATATGGAAAATAAGAAATACTTTCCTTGATTTATAACATCTCGCGCTATTTTTGCCTGTATAATGTGTTGTCACTCGGTAGTTTTCAAGCCAATAAATATATCGTAGAGAAGAAATAGCGAATTCTGTCCAAATACTGTTGCAATAAATAGTGATCCGGCTCATTATGCAGATAAGATTAGCTTTTCTAGGCAATACTCCCACGGTCGGCTGTGTGGAGTTCAAATTGCTTTTGCTTAGGGAACATAGTATACTCTCGGTAGCCGGCTGCTCAGAGTTTAAAAAGAACCAAAAACTAAACAAGATCTTCTCTTTTTCGAGTGATCGTGCACTCACAGACTAACTAAACAACTACCTAATAAAATATGCTTTACAGGTCGCATCGCTTGCTTGGAGCGAATCCTAGACCTGATACCCTTCCAAACTGCCAACTCCGCGACACCTATGGAAGAGTCTGATGAATCGTCGTCCTTCCGTTAAGTAGGTGGAGCATCAACACTTCCTGTCTACCTTATCCTTTATCCTTCCCCGTGAACGATGGAGATGGGGGCGGCCAGCAATGATGGCTATCATGCTGTTGAGGTTTTAATATGGGTCGGATTGGTATGAATTCCTACTTACCACTTCCTAAACAACTCTTATTAGATAATCAGCAGTCAAACATGATGAAGTCAGTGTGCAATCCGCCAAAATCATCGTCACAACGCAACGCAACGCAACGCAGAGCTCAGAGGATCGAAGGGCATTTCTGTATGCTTTGCGAGCCAGCTTAAATGCCTCCAAACCTTTCAAGTTCTTCTACATAACTTTTTCAGTGAAACAAGTTCGGTATTCCACCAAGGTGTTCCACTAGAAGCGCGCACAACTCGAAGCGGACAAGCCTCTTGGTATGCTGCTACTATGAGTGAGCTTGTTTTATCCACGAGCTCATCTAAGTCACTTGGAGATTCAATCGTCGGAATATACCCATGAAACTTAGTCGCCAAGCCCTCTTCGTAGAGGTCCCAGTTCGTAGATTTGGTATTACGATATGTGACGATATCTAGTGAGACGTTTAATTGATCAGAGACGATGTACTTATGATCCGATAACGACGGTTCGTGCTCGTTTAGTACGAGCCAGTTTTCCAACTCATGCGTAATACCGTCAGAGAAGGTATGTATGCGCCGTGTAGTGGCCGGCATATAATAGCGATACGGATCTCCCGTTCCGGTGCTTTGAGCCCACCAAACGGGATAACCCCACAATCCAAGGTGTGAAGCGACCCGTACTGAGGGATGTGTGGTCGGGAGGGTGAAAAAGAGCCTGACCGTTAACGGAGCCTGTGGAGTACCTGTGCACCCCCAACAGTAAGTGTCTCTTACCACGTTAATGCGGAGCTCTGGCGTGGCGGACCTTTTTTTCTCGCGTTACTTGTGGGATCTAGTATGAGTCGTGAAAATAAAAATAGTAATAATGAGTGCAAAGTAGGAGACGATGAGGAAAAGACGGAGGTGGTGAAACCCGTTGCCAAAGGGGGTTTGGCGAGGTCTCCTCCCAGAGGGGTGACAGCAGAACGACGGGGGCTGCAACCAACAACGGTCTCGGAGTCGAGGACAGATATCGTCCTCCCATCCGACCCGTACAACGTCCCTGCCGATAACGGCAACCGGGTGGCTGACGGGTCTAGGATGGCGGCAATCTGTACAACGGGACGGTTCCAGGTTCAATAGGTAGTACACTCCTCTGCGGAGGGTGTCGCGATGGTCAAGATCAATGGTGTGTTCTATTGTAGCTGCTATGCCCCACCAATGTGGCCCATAGACAGTTCAGCCAGATGATCGACAGGCTTTCGTCCTAGTGGGTCGGAAGCCGTTGGTCATAGCGGGATATTTCAACGCTTGGGCAGTGGAGTGGGGCAGCCGCTGTACAAATAGCAGTGGCCTAGCGCTACTGGAGGCGTTTGCGAAACTCGACGCAGTGCTAGTCAATGATGGTTCCAATATCACATTCCGTAGGAATGGGGTCGAGTCATGGATTGACATAACGTTTGTCAGCCCTGGTTTGGTTCCAGACATGGACTGGAAGGTAGACGAGGGCTACACCCATAGTGATCACCTAGCAATACGCTTTAGGATCAACTATAGTGTGCAGCATCCGAGGGCGGGTAATCCCTGCCAGGTACTGCAGATGGAAGACTTCGACAGCGAAGTTTTCACCGCGACCGTGGAACTGGATGCCAACATCGACAGTTTAAGCGGTGATGCGCTGGTAACTGTCCTATCACGCGCGAGCGACGCCACTATGCCGAAGAAAACCCTGCCAAGAAATGACAGATGTCCGGTATATTGGTAGAGTGCTGAGATTGCAGCCCTACGATCAGCCTGCCTCAAAGCTAGACGTAGGACGCAACAAGCCCGCACTGAGGAGTTAAGTGCGGACCGCCGTGAAGTGTTTAGAGCTGCGAAATCGGCCCTTAACCCATTCATGCCCATGTCATTTGTGGACAACAACGTTTTTAAACAGCTATAACTTTTGATTGAGGCAAGATCTGCTCACAAAAACAAGTAAGGCTCATTAATGTGATTATTGCCTTTAATTTGAGTATTAACAGTTACAAGGATCAGCTCTAGAACTGAAGTTATTTCAATTAGTCTAATTGGAATCCGCTGGAGCAGTGCTGCCAGGGACAGTTTACGTTGACGACGGAAAATGATTTTTTCATATATCTTCGTTATGGTGCAATATTATTGAAAACTGATAAAACTTATCAATTTAGACCTAGGGGCAGATCACTCTAAGAATGTATAACAAATTTGCATCAAATTAGAAAAAATGCATTTAATTTCCATTTTTGCATCAGCTTGGCACTCCCTCGCAGAAAACGCACGCAACGCAAAATACATTATGAATTTCTATTTTGATGGAAATAATTTCGCTGATTTTTAAAAATGCATCACAAGTGATCTGCCCCTAGATTTAGACTGTCGTTGGCTACGTTTTCTACGTAATTGGACTATTGTAATTACTCTAGGAGAATTGCATTGAGCATTAGAAGGTAAAAGTTGACCAGCTTCTAGCACTGCCATGGAAGCACCTATCTTTATGAAAATAGGCTTTTCGTGTTTCTTGACCCAATCGTTTTCAAGGAAAAATAGTTTCGAAACCCTACATGCACTAGAAAAAAATTGGGCATGAAAAGGTTAAAATGGCCACCAAGAGCAGCAAGAGAGCGTGTTTCGATAACCTGTGTGAGGGTGCCAACGCGAATCCGTGGGGTGACGCCTACAGGATCGTGATGGCCAAGACCAAAGGGGGCTCTTCACCCCAAGAACGGTCTCCGGACCGGTTGGCGAGGATTATCGAAGTACTCTTCCCGTCCCGAGCCACGAGTCCCTGGTCCCCTACGCCGCAAGGTACTGTGGGTACGACAAGTTGTTACATGTTGTGATATATGAGGGAGGGGAGTAAGCTAGATTGTTACGTAACATGCTTTTACTAAACAGAAATAAAATATTTCGAAGATTTAGTTACGTAATAGGGGAGGGGGGATAGACAAATTTCTTACATGGGGGGAGGGGGGAGTCAATATTGGGCAATTTTCGCGTTACGTAATTTATGAACGGTCCCTATTGTGCGGTAATGACACTTGATGTGAAGAACGCATTCAACAGCGCAAGCTAGGACGCCATCGCGCTCTCGTTACGCCGGCTTAGTCTGCCGGTGGGCCTGTACCGGATCTTGGAAAGCTACTTCCAGAACCGTGTACTATTATACGAAACCAATGCCGGTCAGAGAAGCGTTCCTATTACCGCAGGAGTCTCGCAAGGCTCGATCCTGGGCCCGGTATTATGGAACCTTATGTATGGTTCTGAGACTAAATTTCCCTCCTGGTGTGAAGATCGTCGGCTTCGCCGATGACGTAACCTTGGCGGTCTACGGGGAGTCAATCCCCGAGGTAGAACTGACTGCATCAGACGCGACTAGCACTGTGGCGGAATGGATAAGCGTGAGAGGCCTGGAACTCGCCCAACATAAGACGGAGGTGGTTATCATCAACAACCGCTAGTCGGTACAACATACAGTTATCCAAGTGGGAGAAGTCGCGATAACTTCAAAGCGGAGTCTTAAGATTTCTGGGGCCATCATAGATGACAAGCTGACCTTCGGCAGCCATGTCGACTATGCGTGCAAGGAGGCTTTGACGGCTGTTGCGGTATTATCGAGGATGATGTCCAACAGCCCTAAGGTGTGCGCCAGTAGACGTAGGTTACTGGCAGGTGTTGCCGTATCTATCCTTAGGTACGGTGGACCGTCCTGGGCGAGAGTAACCAATTACCTTCGGAAACTGGAGAGCACCTATCGCTTGATGTGTCTCAGTGATATCTGCCCACCGCACGGTATCACACGATGCATCCTGCGTAATAGCGAGCAAGATGCCAGTCGGGCTGGTCATCCGGGAGCACGAAGAGTGTTTTGAGTTCCAGGGCAATAGAGGAGTCCCCGAGCGCACCAGGATGACCTCGGTCGCCAGATGGCAGCGCGAGTGGGATAATTCCTCAAAAGGTAGGGGACTCACCGGCTGAGACCTAACATATCGTGCTGGGTGTGTATACCACATGGGGAAGTTCACTGCCATCTGACGCAATTCCTGTCAGGCCATGGCTGTTTCCGACAGTATCTCCACAGGTTTGGGCACGCGAAGGCCCTAGTCTGCCCTGACTGTCCAGATGTTGACGAAACTGCCGAACACATACTGTTCGCATGTCCTCGTTTCGACGTCGAAAAAAGAGCAATGCTAGACGTCTGTGGCTGGGACACAACCCCTGATACCCTTATACAGAGGACGTGTCAATCGGTGGAGAAGTGGATCGCAGTCTCGTCTGCAACCACTCAGATTGCCTGCAGGTTGCAGAGAATATGGCGCGCCAAGCAGCACACTAACCTGGGATTGGTTAGTTAGATCGGAAATGGCTGAACGCGGAGAAGTGAGTGAATGGCCTGCGCATGCCGAGGAGACGGTGGCGCAGCGGTGGTAACCGTAATAGTCACGCCGAAGCATGGCAGAAGAGCGAGTGAATAGACGTATGTAAGGACTGTTCATGCCGTGATGGGAGGGTCATAGCGTAGAATGTTGGTACTTATCGCTATTGATACCTCGGGGCGTGGCAGATGAATGTAGGGTGAGCGCGAGTGCGAAAATTAAGCGTGAGTGAGTGAGTACATTAAGTACTGCCATCCCCCAGAAGTAATGCCGGAAGGTAGTTCCTGGGGGAAAGATGGCGGATGGAGTTTTAGTCGATATGACCCCGAGCCCGACACGCCAGTACACTTCCGTGTGCTATCTTGGAAACTACTAAGTACATGT
>NC_080671.1:300940503-300955503 GCF_030247195.1 Topomyia yanbarensis | reverse complement strand
TAGAAAGGTTATGCAATCACTCTGAAAAACGTCAACCTAATCCCGGCCAAATTTTTTTTTCGACTCGTTTAGGGTTTCTGGATTTTAACAGGGGCGTAGTTGATGGTTTACGGAGAGGGGTTACACCCCCCCCCCTCTACTGTTCGCGCCCCTCCTTTAAAAATCTCCTTAAATCACCCCTCAGACCACCACCCCATCCAGCCCTCATACCCCTCCCTTTCAACCCCATCATCTTTAAACCACCACTGTATCACAAAGCATACCAATTTAAGCTGGGGAGTCGTTCGTTCATGGGACTTTCGCCCTCTTCACATACCCAGCCCCGCATGACAAAATGAGTTAGCAAGCAGATAACATTGATCTAATGATGATTAGGCTAATGGAGTATGATATTTTTTTGTTTCAAGTGTTTCACCGTCGACACGTAGCTCATCAAGTTCGTGGCTGGCATGCCATTGTGTATAAGTGCAAAGTGTACTAAGAATGTAATGGACATTTTCACAATTATGTTGAACATAAAAAGCCTCCGTGCCATAGTTTAGAGAAATGAGAAAGGCACAATTGCACCGCTAGGTGGATTAAAACAGGTTTTTCTATTATTATTATGCTGAGTAGCTAGACGAGTAATGGTATTTAAGGGTTTCGTAAAAAGAATCTCTGCCCATGAAGGACATAAGAAATATTTATCCTCTATTCCCCATAAAATTTTGCTCGAACCGAATGCCCGCCTGGTTCGACTCGAACAGACCACACCGACCCAAAAGGGTTGCTTATCATTTCTGAGAGCCGGTGTGCTTGGTCGAGTTAAATAATCATAAGAACAAGTTCTGAATAATTAGTTATCTCTTAAGTGCCAGTCCTGCACTCCTTTCCTGAACTAGCCTCATACCCAAGATAAAAGGGTCGACAACTAGCTTGATCCACATGCCCCCACCCAAACGAATTGATCTATCAATTTGCAAGTAGGAGCACATATTTACCAACCAGCCAAGAAGACTTCCGAACCAATGAGAATGAACCATGCCAGATGTTTGTTAGTGATACTTACAGATTTCATTTCAATGGTAGTAAGTGTCTCATTCCCTCTTTTAAAACTCGCTTACCACTGCTTATCTCTTCCGGCATTTTAACGCCGTCAGTCGACCGTCTCATAAAAGAGATCTCTTTTATCGAATTCTCAATTTCCGTCGGAACACGTATATGGGACGCTCAAGGAGCTCGAATATAAACTATCTGAAGTGGAAAAGACATTATTTATTATTTTATAAATATTCCTTAATCCCATAATCAACTAAGGCTGTCTGTCGATTCTAATGCAGAAACGCTAATGATAAGACCACAAATAATAGATAACTTTAATTGACCCCCCTCGACACTAGTGTGGCCTTGCCAAGCAGTAACGCAGGTGGTAGCGTGCAAACTAATAGGGGTTGAGAACAGCTTGAAGCAACATCTGATGATGCTCCAAATGTATATGATATCCAAAACAGACTTGGACAGTTCCATCAAGCCTAGTTTGCCTACCTTACATAACTAGACTCACTGTTCTCCAGTCACCCACAACAAACACTGACTGATTTTTTTTTGAAAGAATACTTACCGACACACCGCACTTCCTTCTGTAATATGCACCTGTTTCGCAAATTCTAGTGTATGCAGGTGAGTAGTGCAGTTAGCAGGATAGAGATTATAATCTCTAGAGGGAGCAAAGCATTCCAAACAGTGGTAGGATATTATTTGTTGGATGCGATCGATCTGATGCATCCCAGCAAGTTCAGCAGAAAAATGAGGCGGAATTTTGGCTATAGTGACAGTTTGTATTCTGGATCCAGTGATTCACGGCTAAACTTTACTAGGATACGATATTATATTGTCCAGAAGGCACTTATACCGTGGCAAGTTACAATCGTTCCATCTTTGATTTTTCGGCACTATACGAAGAAATTGTTTTTTTTCCATAATCTCTTCTAAAGGAACTGAGGGATCAATCATTTCCTTCATTCCCTGGTTGACCAGATAGAGAGTTTCCATTGTAACAATATTGCTGGAAGCTGAAATAAGAATAAAACGGATTGAGATTTGCATTGTTTGTTGGTTTATTCGGTTTTTCACCTGACTGGTCATTAACCCGTTTGGATTGGGATTTGTTTATTGTTTACTACCATAATATTTAATTTAATTTTACAACCCAGTATACACTTAGGTTTAAAGTACCAGGATAAAGTGGAAGTACTCCGGGACAAACAGGGAAATTTTTTTTCCTGCACTCTTCTCTTTTTTCTTCTGGTAGTTAACTGAGCAAAAAGATCAAGTATTTTTGCACCGGAGTAACTTCCTTGTACTGGATCAAACCTAATACGCCTGCAATCAAAACCAAACTTACTCGTGAGGAATTGGAACCCATTTCCATTGCAAAGGTTTTTCCAACAGCACTGAAAACAATAAAAATACATAATAATTAATAGCAATAATGTTTCCAAAATCAATTTTCCTTACAATTTCTTTTTACTTCAACTAGAAAGCTAAAACAGGAGAAAATCGCGCATTAAATGCAAATTTTGTTTACATTTTTTTTTTAAATGGAGTCTTTTTTCGCACGACAGTACTGTCTTACCCATTTTTGGGTTAAATTGTGGAATACGGTATACTTAATTTTTGGGTTGCCATTATCAGATGAATACTACCCATTATCAACACAGAAAAAGTAATGAGTTTAATACTTAATATTTAAGTAGCAGCCATTTTCGTTTTTCTACCTAATTTTGAGTAGCCGGAACACGAACTTTACAATGAGCATATTTTACCCAAAAAATAGGTAACTTTTGGGATTTTCGATTGATTGACACTGGTGTAGTGGATTGCACTGGTTTTGCACTTTCTAGCAGAAGTGTCAATGGAACATACCCAGTTTTCTGCACTTCTGCTAGAAAGTGCAAAAACGGTGCAGTTTCAGTGCACTCCACTACACCGGTGTCAATCAATCGAAAACCCCATTTGATTTTCAGTATAATTTCTATTCCCGCCTCTCCCAGTAAAGTTCAGCCGGAAATCAACTGGAATTCTGGTTGGTTCCAGTTCGTATTCCGGATCCACCCAGTAAAGTTCAGCCCGAAATGAACTGGAATTCTGGCTGGTTCCAGTTCGTATACTGGCACTAGTGACACAACTGATTCTATCTAGAATCGGTTGTGTCACTGGAGCCGGAATACGACCCAGTGAGCAAATTTTCTGGCAGAGACCGCTCTGCTAGATTTCTGTAAGTCTTGGTTTGGCAGCCCTGCCAGATTTATGCGCGTATCCTGTCGGGTTAGTTCCCTCTAAGAACGGTTGGTTTCAAAATAGTCCAATGAAGAACGCTCGTTGGACCAATTTGGACAACGTCCACATAACCGTTCAACAAACGTCCATCGTTGGACCCGTGTTGAACGATTTTGAAACAATTTTTTGAACGTCTCAGTGGGTTGAGCTAGGGCGAACTCAGTTTCGCTCGCGTTTTCTGGCAAATTTTGACAGGAACCGAGCAAAACCCTAGCATAACTCGGACATAAACTGTGCAAAGATCCTGGCAATTCCTACCTGGTAGAATTTAGCACGAATCGAACAAAACATCTGACAAAGATGTGGCAGGAAGCGTGCAGAGATCTTGGCCGTACATTTCTGACTGGATTCTGGATAAAAATCAGCAGCATCGGTTGATTTAACCGCTTCTGCCAGAAACGGTTGTTGCATTTGAGCGAATTCGTTGCCAGAATTCTCGCACAAATCGCGCAAAATGCTCGCAGAAACGCTGCCAGCATCAAGTTCGCTTTGCTCAACTTTTGCTAACTTTCTGCTTGCCACGCTGACCGGGGAGCTGGAACCAGCCAGAATTCCGGCTGAGCTTAACTGCCCACTGAGACGTCCAAAAAATTGTTTCAAAATCGTTCAACACGGGTCCAACGATAGACGTTTGTTGAACGGTTATTTGGACGTTGTCCAAATTGGTCCAACGAACGTCCTTCATTGGACAATTTTGAAACCAACCGTTCTTAGAGGGTGGGTTTATTCTGCTGTGATTCCCCAGTCAATAAAACAGAATGCGGACGAACATGATCAGGCGATTTAAACAGTTTGAAGCTTCCCAGTAAAGCTCAGCCGGAATTGAACTGGAATTCTGGCTAGTTCCAGTTCGTACACGGGCTCCAGTGACACAACCGATTCTAGTTAGAATCGGTTGTGTCACTGGAGCCCGTGTACGAACTGGAACCAGCCAGAATTCCGGTTCATTTCCGGCTGAGCTTAACTGGGTTGACTCAACTCGCCTGCGCTAATTGCCGCTAGGAACAAATGCAATTTGCGAATGTAATTCAAAGGCAATTTCAATACTTAGAGAAATTTTCAGGCGGCTGAAATGGACTAGGTTGTTTTTTGCGTTTTTCAAACATGGCGGTTCATGTTTGACTTCAGCTTAAAATTGTTTTTTTAACAATTGGTGTGTTCTCGCTTGTATTTTGTTTGTCTAGTGCACTTCATGTATCCAACGAATGTGGGAAATTGTGGAATCGTGTGTAAGTATAGTCACAGAGAACAAACATACATGATCGAACAAAAATATTTAAAAATCGTGTGTAAACATACGATAAACACTAGCGCCGCCACACCAACCTATCCCAACTATCCGTCAACTCCATTCCAGACCCGGTTCGAAATCCTGAATGGATTCAGTATGGAATCTTGCTCAAAGAAAACAACCGATTCCGACTCTATCGGTTGATGCATTTGAGCTGGAAGTCCGAACCGGTTCCGGACTCATTTGACTGGGTTGAGGAATAACCGCTGTCAATTCTGTCGAACTCAGCAAAAAAAAATTGACGACTGTAGCGCACCTGGTTTGGATTACCTTCGAAACCGTTAGAAATTTTACACAAGTTGAATGATGAAGATGGACGTCTGTTCTCTGTGACCTAACATTGACTTTTACTGTGAGCCGTGTTTACCAATATTGCTTCACAGCTGAATGGCAGTGTTGGTAAACATCAATGATATATATATATATATATATATATATATATATATATATATATATATATATATATATATATATATATATATATATATATATATATATATATATATATATATATATATATATATATATATATATATATATATATATATATATATATATATATATATATATATATATATATATATATATATATATATATATATATATATATATATATATATATATATATATATATATATATATATATATATATATATATATATAGGTGTGGCAGAACATACGGTTTGCTAGTTTTGGCAACTAAAAATATGTAAACAATCCATCCAGAAGCACAACGGGTCGACGTCATAGCGGTCACACGATTCAATGGAAGCGGAACGACCGCTATGACGAAAGCAAGTCGATTTATACTGTGATCACTCACACCACTCATGTAAGATTCATCTTACGAATACCAAAGTGCCATCTTTGCCAGACCTGTATATACACTCAAAAAAAAGTAAACGTTATGCCTATTGATTTTACACATAGATTTTTGCAATTAACGGAGGCATATAGACACTATTTGCTGGCACATAAACCTAATGTGTGTATTTAAAAGAAATATTAATCTTACATTCACATTTCATAACTATTAGGCACATAAAACCCCATTCTATAACAATATGCACATATAACTTATGTGTGTGCATACATAGTTTATACAGTTGACACATAGAAGGTATGTGTGCGCGTGATAACAATAGTATTTCTTCTTCATATGAATTTTAAGCGGTTTGAAGCAAATAGAATTAACGTTTGGATTTTTTTCAGTGTACGACATTGGGTAAACATGGCTCGCAGTAAAAGTCAATGTTATGTCGACTTTGTCAGAGTAAAAGAGATTATAACTACTAGAGGTCGCATGTCGTTGCTAACACTGAAAATTTATTATCTCGCTGTCACATACCCAGTTAAGCTCAGCCGGAAATGAACCGGAATTCTGGCTGGTTCCAGTTCGTACACGGGCTCCAGTGACACAACCGATTCTAGTTAGAATCGGTTGTGTCACTGGAGCCCGTGTACGAGCTGGAACCAGCCAGAATTCCAGTTCAATTCAGGCTGAGCTTTACTGGGTATGCTAGGCCCATTAGTTTGACACACATTGCCCCGGGTACACACATATCAAAGTAATAGGATACAACATGCTAGAGCGAGACCCCATGTTTCAGTCCGTGAATACATGGAGACAGTAGCGCTTTGCTCTCTCTAGTAGTTATAATCTCTTTTGTCAGAGTGCACATCCTAATAGGTCTACTATATACACTGATAAAATCAAGTACCCATTAATGCGTAGAAAACTACTTATTTTCAATAAAAGTGGAATAACCCATTCAATGGGTAAAGCGTTTGTACCCATAAATGAGTGCAGACCTTGTACGTCAACCTTGTATGTTTCACCCATTATTTTTCGCAGAACTGTTACAACAAAATGCGTAAAAAATACCCATTCATGAAATTCGCGCCAGAATGAAAAATACTGTCAATAGAATTATTTCCGAATTAAAAAAAAACATAAAAATCATTCATTTCACATTATTGTTTCCTTATAAAAGTATAGGAATCTAGATAGAAATCCTATTCTAGAACTACTTAACAAAATAAAACCGCCAACTGGATATATTTTTGATGGTTGGATCTTTTGGCTGCTCTAAAAATGCCGAACTGGCGCATATTTTCAACATCCTCAGTAGTCTAAACAGACGTTGTTTTCGGAGCATTGCCGAAATGTTCCGTTTCCGCCACGGACTCCGATGCAGGGCGATAATTTGCAGGTACCAACGATCCTTATGGCGTTTTCGTTTTTTCTTGGTGCTACACCGGTGTAGTGCAAAGAAAGAGATAGACTGATTACACCCAAGTTTGAATGAGTGTAGCACCGACTACACCGGTGTAGTGCACTGTCAAAAACGAATATGCCATTAGTTTGCAGGTTAACTCGCTTGAAATAATGCTTACGGATTTTTCACCCATTATCAAGATCAATATACCCATTTACATTACCTCATCGAGTAGCTGTGAAATGGATAAAAAGTACTCATTGTTAGAAACAAAAAAATACCCATTTTTTGACAGCTCGAATAACTTCCGAAAATGGGCAATTTGAATACATAAAATGGGTAAAGTTTTTTTACCGTGTAGGAGTAATTCTAATCAGCTGATTAGAATCGTTCCATAGATTCCCTGTATCCTGATTCCTGTTAGCTACATACCTTATTCCAGCTCAATGAAAAGAATTTAGTTCGCTTTAATAATGAAAAAAACACGTAAAGAATGTATTGCACTGAATTGCAGAACTAGTGGAATTGTTACAAGGTATGTGTTTATAACCCAAGAATTAAACACGTCTTACTCTTAACACCCAATTACATGTCCTATTTATTTCAGACCATACGCTGACGATGGACTTTGGTTATCAGTGCTATTAACATTAAGTCTTACGGTTAATGTATGGAACCGTGATCCACAACAAGTAGAGTTGGCATACAAACAAACAGCAATCTTGAGCTTTGGATTGTTCATACATTCATTCTGCATATTCCTATCTCTGTGTCGTCAAATACCTACATGTGTGATTGGAAAATGTGTATACACCACATTCACCATTGTAGTTACTTGTACCATTTTCCGGGTTTGCTTGAAAGATAATGCAATTATCAGCATAATAAGCAGTTTTGGAATTGTTTTATATGACCGGATTTATCATAAAGTTTTGAAGGAAATGCCAAAAAGTTTCACACTCGGTGAAGCAACTATCGTTTGCCAAGGAATTGTTCTTTTTCTATACAACACATTTCTCAATGTACCGCGGATATTCATTGACATAGAAATTTCAAATGATACTACCTATATACCACATCCAGTTCTACAAGTATACATTTAAATGATGAATACTTTAATTATATGCATTTTAACAAAGTATTTTTTTTCAGATCATTTTAATGGGAATCGGTATCATTATCATGTTGTGCTATCTTATCCCATTGTTTCGCATCAGTTTCTGTTTTTGGTTACTATCTCTGATAGTTATTATAGGAACAGCGCTGTTTCCGATTTTTGGAGAACCAACCGCGTTGATTTTGTTCAAGTTTGTCTTCAGTGATGCTCAACGTATCACGCTGGTGGCTCTGTATGTAGCACTACTGGTTGTTTCAAGTTTCTTTGTGGTATGGCAAATGGATCGTCGCAGCAGCGTTAATACGGCGAGTCGAAAAGTATTCCACGTTCTTGTGCTTTTTGTATATATACCCGGACTCTGGTTTCAGTGCAACCTGCTGTACTTAGCAACTGGACTGATGCTAGCATTACTGATTCTGCTTGAAGTAAGCTAGATGCTTCAAAGTTGATTTACAGAATTCATAACCAATAACATTCCAGACAGCAAGAATCATCAGACTTAGACCAATTCACGAAGCACTGGAGAGTGCAGTACGATGCTTCGTCGATGAGAAAGATGCAGGTTGTATAGCACTTACACCGATTTATCTATTGGTTGGTTGCTCTCTGCCGATATGGTTACATCCTGTTCCATGCGACCTAACAGACTCAGCTGGGCGCAACTTAATTAAGCTGCTAGCTGGCATTCTATCCGTTGGAATCGGCGATACAATGGCTAGTGTGTGTGGTTATTATTTCGGGAAACACAAGTGGCAAGGATCCAGAAAATCAGTAGAAGGAACTGTAGCGAGTGCAGTTTCTCAATTTGGCCTACTTTTTGTGATTTTTAAACTAGGTTCCGTATATTTTAGTACACTGAAAGCCGCCACAGCAGGTTCTGCGATTATCATCAATGCCCTGGTCGAGGCAAAAACAACTCAAGTAGACAATCTAGTCTTACCGTTGGTGACTTACATTATTTTAAGCACTGTATAAATATGACATGGTCCTCCAAATAATCGACGTACTATTGTTTTGCGTTCAAATTCAATTACGAAATCCGGGGATTATTCTGACGGTCACTTTCGGTGAGGTGACAAAAATTTCACTGTGACTAAAGTGATCGGGAATTTTCGAGCCACCTTAATTGAAATGGGAGATGTCACCGAGGTGACAATTTTTTCACTTTAGACGAATAAGGGAATACGGATTGTGACTCGGTGTTTGTGAAGTGAGTGACGATGCGAATAGCCTAAGGGGCAAGGGCAATCGTAAGACGGCGTCGAACGCGAAGCGCCCTAGGAAGTCGCCAGGTGAGGGTGCAAAAAATGACACCACACGGCGTGCAACCGTTAAGGCCAAACGCCGTCTGGCCGAGGTAAGCGAGGGCGAGAGTGACCTCGCTGAGCAGAGCGTTGGTACCAGCAACCCGGCGCGACCGGGGCAGGGGGGCGTTAACCCCTGGACGCTGGTCACCAGGAAGAAGCTGGCACCGACACCGGAGGTACCGCGGCCCGCGAAGAAGGCCAAGGACAGAGGCGAGGCCTTGTGGTTAAAAACCAACAAGGACAAATACGCCGACGTCCTAAAGTCGATGAAAGCGGCCGAAAGCCTTTCGGCCCTTGGGCAAGATGTGCGTAGCGTGAGACGCACCAACACGGGAGAAATGCTTCTGGCGCTGAAGCGTCCTTGGTGAAGGCGCCCAGGTCAGGTCGCTAGGGGCGGATATGACTCTCCAATGCAAGCATCTGGACGAGTTCACGACCGCAGAAGATGTCGTCGCAGCCGTTAAGGAGCAATGCGACGTCACAATCGAGCGGGCCTCTGTGCGATTTAGAGATGGACCCTCTGGCACCCAAGTAGCCTACCTCAGGCTACTGAAGGTGGATGCCAAAAAGGTAACCGAGAAAGGTAAGCTGAAGATCGGCTGGTCGGTATGCCCAATTAGCATACCCCAGCCGCCCTCAGTGGATAGGTGCTATCGGTGCCTTGAGTCCGGCCACAAAGCCTACGAGTGCAAGAACATAGACAGGAGCAAACTATGTCGTCGCTGCGGCGAGGAGGGGCATAAGGAGCGGGGTTGCACTAAGGCGCACAAGTGCCTTATCTGCACCGCTAAGAAGCAAGCCCATAAACATGCTATGGGCGGACCTTCGTGTCCCTTCGGTGAGGCAAATAAGAAGAAGCCGTGAACGTCACACAGCTAAATCTTAACCATTGTGCAGCAGCCCACTATGCCGAGAAAAACACTGCCAAGAAACGGCAGATGCCCGGTATACTGGTTGAGTGCCGAGATTGCAGCTCTACGGTCAGCCTGTCTCAGAGCTAGACGTAGGATGCAAAGAGAGAACCGCCGTGAAGTGTTTCGAGCTGCGAAATTGGCCCTTAACAAGGCCATTAAAAGCAGCAAGAGAGCGTGTTTCGACAACCTGTGTGAGAGTGCCAACGCGAATCCGTGGGGTGACGCCTACAGGATTGTGATGGCCAAGACCAAAGGGGGCTCCTCACCCCCAGAACGGTCTCCGGACCGGTTGGCAACGATTATCGAAGTACTCTTCCCGTCTCGAGCCACAAGCCCCTGGCCACCTGCACTACGAGACAGTGCGGGCACGGCCGAAATGGTGGCTCCAGTGACGAATAAAGAACTACTCGCAGTGGCTAAATCCCTAGCAATGAACAAAGCTCCAGGGCCGGATGGAGTTCCAAACAACGCTCTCAAGGCAGCGATCATAGCGAACCCGAACATGTTCAGGCTAGCTATGCAGAGATGCCTTGACGAGTGCCGTTTCCCCGATAGATGGAAAAGGCAGAAATTGGTGCTGTTGCCGAAGTCCGGGAAGCCGCCAGGCGACCCATCGGCGTACAGACCAATCTGTCTGATCGACACGACTGGCAAACTGCTTGAGAGGATCATCCTCAACAGGCTAACCCCGTACGCGGAAGGTACGGACGGTCTGTCAAGCAACCAGTTTGGCTTTCGGAAGGGTAAGTCCACAGTGGACGCTCTCAACTCAGTGATAAATACTGCCGAGATAGCGATCCAACAGAAAAGGCGAGGTATTCGATACTGCGCGTTAGTGACACTTGAAGTGAAGAACGCATTCAACAGCGCAAGCTGGGACGCCGTCGAGCTCTCGTTACACTGGCTTAGCCTACCGGTGTGTTTGTACCGGATCCTGGAAAGTTACTTCCAGAACCGCGTACTGCTATACGAGACCGATGCCGGTCAGAAAAGGGTTCCGATAACAGCCGGAGTCCCGCAGGGCTCGATCCTAGGCCCGGTGCTATGGAACCTCATGTATGACGGGGTTCTGAGACTGAAGTTCCCTCCTGGGGTCAAGATCGTCGGCTTTGCCGACGACGTAACCTTGGAGGTTTACGGGGAGTCAATTCCTGAGGTAGAACTAACCCCAGAACAAGCGATCAGCACGGTGGATGAATGGATGAGCGCGAGAGGCCTGGAGCTCGCTCATCATAAGACGGAGGAAGTTATCGTCAACAACCGCAAGTCGGCACAACATGCAGTTATCCATGTGGGAGAAGTCGCGATCACTTCACAGCGAAGTCTGAAGTCTCTCGGAGTCATTATAGACGACAAGCTGACCTTCGGCAGCCATGTCGACTATACATGCAAGAGAGCGTCGACTGCTGTTGCGGCTCTATCGAGAATGATGTCCAACAGCTCAAAGGTGTGCGCCAGTAGACGTAGGTTACTGGCAGACGTTGCTGTATCTATCCTCAGGTACGGCGGCCCGTCATGGTCAAGAGCACTGAGGGTAACCAGTTACCTACAGAAACTGGAGAGCACCTACCGCGTGATGTGCCTCAGAGTGATATCTGCCTACCGCACGGTATCACACGATGCATCCTGCGTGATAGCGAGCATGATGCCAGTCGGGCTGGTCATTCGGGAAGATGAGGAGTGCTTCGAGCTACGTGGAAATAGGGGAGCCCGCGAGCGCACCAGGGTGACCTCGGCCGCCAGATGGCAGCGTGAGTGGGACAACTCCTCGAAAGGTAGGTGGACCCACCGGCTGATACCTAGCATATCGAGCTGGGTGGGAAGACCCCATGGGGAAGTTCACTTCCACCTGACACAATTCCATGGCTGTTTCCGACAGTACCTCCACAGGTTCGGGCACGCGGAGGTCCCAGTCTGCCCGGACTGCCCAGGTGTAGACGAAACTGCCGAACACATACTGTTCGTATGTCATCGGTTCGACATCGAAAGAAGAGCAATGCTTGACGTCTGTGGCTGGGACACAACCCCTGATACCCTTATTCAGCAGATGTGTCAATCGGTGGAGAAGTGGAACGCAGTCTCGGCTGCTACCATCCAGATTGCCAGTAGGCTACAGGTAATCTGGCGAATCGAGCAACAGACGACGGGCACGGCTAACTAGTGATTGGTTAGCTGGAGCGAAAAAGGCCAAGCGCAAAAAAGGGAGTGAATGGTCTGTTCATGCCGAGGCAGGTTTGGCGCAGCGACTGGCAACCGCGTAAGGGGTAAACCCAGCCACCCCGAAGCAAGACAGAAGAGTGAGTGTATAGGCGTATAAGTGGACTGCCTCATGCCAAGACGGAAGGGTCGTAGCGTAGTATGTTGGGACTTAGCTATCGACACCTCATGGCGTGGCAGAGGAGTGAAAGGGTGAGCATCCAAGTCAGTCTCACACGGCATGTTAAGGGTGAGCACAAAAGTCAGCCTCACATGGTATGGTAGAGGCTAGCACAAAAGTCAGCCTAGCAAGGAATGAAAAAGGTGAGCACACAAGTCAGCCTCGCATGGTATGTCAGAAGTGGGGCCTAAGAAAAATGTCCCACATGGGATGCCAGGGGGAGTGACAGAGGTACAATAGAGTGGCAAGATCGAGAGTAAATCAGGTGATAGGGTGAGCACCCAAGTCAGCCTCACATGGTGTG
Source organism: Topomyia yanbarensis (assembly GCF_030247195.1). Classification (NCBI taxonomy): domain Eukaryota; kingdom Metazoa; phylum Arthropoda; class Insecta; order Diptera; family Culicidae; genus Topomyia; species Topomyia yanbarensis. The sequence goes on along the minus strand of NC_080671.1, from coordinate 300,942,656 downwards.
GGTGGGGCGAGCACAAAAGTAAGCCTAGCAAGGAATGAGTAAGGTGAGCACACAAGTCAGCCTCGCAAGGAACGAAAAAGGCGAGCACAAAAGTCAGCCTCATGTGGGAGTGTTTGAGAGTGAATCAAAGTGCGATTGAGAGAGCACCCAAGTAAGCCTCATACAGGACGTATGAACGCGTGAGTGAGAGTGAATGAGTACATTTAGTACAGCCATCCCCCCAGAAGTAATACCGAGAGGTAGTTCCTGGGAGGAATGATGGCGGAGCCCAATGGAGTTTAGTCGGTATTAATGGCAGCGTCACCATCCGAGCCCGACACGCCCCCAGTGCACCCCGTGTGGTAGATTGGACCCTACCAATAGCACGTGTACTGGGCTAGGACGTAAAGGTCTTCTCCATTGTAAAAAAAACATACATACACACAGATATTTTGCGATCTTGGCGAACTGAGTCGAATGTTATATGAGACTCGGCCCTCCGGGGCTCGGTTAGAAAGTCGGTTTTTGGATAATTTTCATAACCTTTCTATATGATAAAGGCAAAAGAATAATATTTAATTAGCTTAATCAGCATGAGTTCAATGTAATCTTCATGTGATTATATTTTGAAATGTTGGTGGAATGGGTTTGAAAGTGGAGGGAATGGGGGGTTAGTAGAGTGGGAGTGAAGAATGCGTCAGAAATCCTTCATCTTATTTCGGTATTCGGGTGGATGAAGGAAATGCGGGCGTGAGGGTGGTCCAAGGGGAGGGGAGTGATGAAGGAGGGAGGTGTAAGGGCAAGGCGGGGGAGGGGCGGCGACGCAATACTCAACTGCATATTTTGCCTTCCATTTGAGACTTGGTTTGAGAAAATCGGTTCAGTCATCACCGAAGAACCGATGTGACTTTAATTGTGAAATATGCCCGGAATTTCGGACTTCCGGAATCGTCGATAGTGGACAATATATTCAAAGAATGTTTGATTGGCAATCAGTGATCTAGATCTGCGATTACAAGTAATTTGATGACCATTTCAATAGTTTTTAGCCTCTGAGGTATTACGATTGTACCGATTTATATGGGAAATTCCAGTGTATCCTTACTAACACCCCTGTAACTCCGGAAGCGAGTCAGAACCAAATGAAATTCAGCAGCAGTCAACGGTATTACTGTATCTTTCATTTGAAATCAAGTTTGTAAAAATCAGTAGAGAATTCGTTGGGGAATGGGTGTGATATTAGCTTAGGAACTTGGCGGGTTCCCCGGGGGCGTCATGAACCGTCATAGGTGGCCAATGTGGTCCAAGCTGCTTTAATTGATCATTAGTGATCCAGACCCGTAAACTAGAGTAATGTTACATCAATTTTAATATGTTTTACATCATTTTAACATCACGGTGGTACCAGTTTATATGGGAATTTGCTGTGTGACCGCACTCTTCAACCCGTAACTCCAGAACCGGAAGTCAGATGAACTAAAAATTCAATAGCAGCTTATGGGAGCGTTATACCTTTCAGATGAAACTAAGTTTGCGAAAATCGGTTCAGCCATCTCTGAGAAAATTGTGTGAGTTTAAATGATACACACACATACATACACACAGACATTTGCCGATCTCGACGAACTGAATCGAATGGTGTATGACACTCGGCCCTCCGGGCCTCGGTTAAGAAGTCGATTTTTACAGTGATTGCATAGCCTTTCTTTATATGAGAAAGGCAAAAAGTACCGCGATGGTGATCCATCCAGCAGCTTTGGGTGAAAGCTACCGACGCCAAAGATAAACTCAAGATTACTAGGTCCCATACAAACCATTAACAAAAGATGGTTCAGCAACCGTGAACCGGTGAACTCAATAATAGTATGATTTTGCTGTCCCCTCGTTAATAGGCGTCGATAATTTTTAGAACGCGTCGACAAAATGCTATGGTTACGAATCAAATCAAAGTTGCAGACAATCTTGTTGTGCAAGAAACATGTAATCTATACGGACAGTAAAATATATTACAGGCTATGTTTACAACTAAAGGCCTATTTGCAGAGCATATATGGACGAAATTATTGAAGATAACTCGTCCGTTTCTAACAGTTTGTATCCTAAGCAGGTGATTATCGTAACAATTCCAACTAAGAAAATTTGCAGGTTATCATCGACTTGACTCTACCGACTTT
>NC_080671.1:300567306-300610003 GCF_030247195.1 Topomyia yanbarensis | reverse complement strand
TGGTTACCAGAATCAAAGTAATCATAAATTTACAGTGTTGCACATTCCTCTGTATAATGGCGTTTTCGTTTTTTCTTGGTGCTACACCGGTGTAGTGCAAAGAAAGAGATAAACTGATTACACCCAAGTTTGAATGAGTGTAGCACCGACTACACCGGTGTAGTGCACTGTCAAAAACGAATATGCCATAAGACTGTGAAAAGTATATAGAGTACCAATTTCATATGGTCAAAGTAGTTAGGCTGCAATAAGGCAACTTCTACATGGTGTGACAATCCCGTTTCCATCCAAAGTAGGAAAAAAAAGAAACAATCAGGAAGTACCCACCGATGACGCCTAAGTGAAAATTCCGTTTTGTGCGGAATGATTAAAATCATTATTTAAGTTACATGTTATTACGTTCCATTTTCTCTGTCCGCGAACAAATCACTCAGTACCATCACGAAAGTGTCAGTCTTGCGCACATAACATAAAAAAACTTCGCCTCGGGATTGTTACATCTTATTGAACTTATCTTATTGGTGCTATTGAGTGTTTTTTTTTTTGATTAAAATCCCGTGGACAAGAGAGTGAAAGGAAGCAAGTTATGATCACCATGCTCTTCAACGAGAATATGAGATACCATGATGCACAGTAGTATTTATTTCTATTCTAACATTTTTCCAGCCTAAAGTTGCAAAGTTTATGCTTGATCACCAATTCTCCGGCAAGCCCGAAAATACTCGTTCTTGTTTATTCGTGTTCTCTGCGGACGAGGTGTTGAGAGAAGGAGCGAAGGGCACAGGAATCTTGTAGTTCATTAATATTTTTCAGTTTTTTCGTATCGGTATAATGATTTTAATATAAACTAGCAACCCGGCAACTGATCCCAAGCGAGCGAAAACATTTCTAATAGGATTTGAAATAATAGGAAATACTTAGCCAGATTTTTTCTTTCGACCTTTGCACATAGAATGAGTTCATTGATTGTCATTCGGCAGTTGCGAATTATTGTATTCTTCTAGTTGGGGGTTTTTCTGTTTCAACAATAATGGGATTTCTGATATAAGAGATGTTTTCTATTATTTTTTCAGCAAGGGCATATAGGGTAATGAGCTTATTTTTCACCCTGTTTCTGTTATCGCCCTATCTAGTTGAAGCTGTTTGTTGGAGCCATCCTTGTTTGGGCGTGTTGGCTCGGGTGGTGAGCCAATGGTTGGGGCACTGGATTTGAGTTTTCATGGAGCTCAAACGCGTTGATTTTTAGGAATGAAGAAGGGATGTTGATACAAATTTGTGCGCGATTGTAGTCCGAGTGATCGATGGGGTAGTAATTTGTAATTTATTTATCATCATAACGAAAACTTGTCAGTTACATCCTTAGTTAACCGGATCGTCATGTGCAACTTGCCCAGGTTAAAATGCAGCTTAAGTCCACCTTTTAGCTCGTTTACAGTCCTGATATCATCCTGGTCTATACACATAATCACTGTCTACGGGCTTAAGGCTTTACCTTCTGCACTTTCACCCAGTGATGTGGTAATAATGTCTTGTATAGTTGAGCTGTTAATCGTGGGGTCCTCCTTCAACTCGACTATATGTATGTAGTTGTGTATGTACATGTATTACAATGCGTATATGTATGTAGGTATTTGTATATGTATGTGTGTATGAATGCATGTGTATATTTTTTATGTATACATGTGTGTATCTATGTAAGTGTATAAGTGTGTATATGTGTGTATATGTACATATAAATGTTCAAAAAATGGTTGCATTATACACGGGATTGATTTGCAGTGCACACATATAATTTATTAATGTGAAAAACTGATACTTCTGGATAGAAGTCAGAACTTCCTCTAATTACAGCCCCTTGGAGATCTCCAATGGAACAACTTACACAAGTCCAACGAAACGAAAGCGCTGAGGAAAACACGGAGTCTATTGGTTCTTTTTTATTATTTCTCCTTTTCTTTCCTAAATAACCAGGAATTCAAGAAATGTGGATGAGAGTCAAAGGAGACATAAATGAGAGATAGGAATGAAGGTAGAAAACTGCAAAAATGGTAAGTTTTCTAGTACACATGTGTTATGTTGTATATATACAAATTGAACCAATATACTAAATACGCGTCGATTTCCTGCTTAAATGGAATCGAAAGTTTTACTGTAATGTTACAATCCAATTGATACAAACATTACAGTAAGGCGGGGCTAGTTGATGGAACGATGACCTCGGAACATGTCTGGCACTGTACACGAAATGGGTCATCGGAAAGTCAATTGAGCTAACACCTTTCTAAATCCGTGAACCAAGTTATTTGCATGAATGTTTAAATACATGCAAACATCTTTTTTCTGTAAATCACTACAAGCTAGTGGGAGATAGGATGGTTAAAACACACACACACACACACATATATATATATATATATATATATATATATATATATATATATATATATATATATATATATATATATATATATATATATATATATATATATATATATATATATATATATATATATATATATATATATATATATATATATATATATATATATATATTATATATATATATATATATATATATATATATATATATATATATATATATATATATATATATATATATATATAACTAGCTAATACCCATCGCGCGTTGCTGCGACTTTCAACGAAATAGGAGAAAAATATAATTTGTTCCGAAGCGCCATCTGGCGGGCAGATAATCCCCAACTAATAGCACACAAACACGCTCCATAACAAATGTCTACTATGTATAAATTTTTACGGCAATCGGTTAAGCCATTTGGGAGTCCATAAATCATTGCGTTTGAAATTTGTATGGAGATTAGTATGGGAAAACCTACTTTTTTGCATTTTTAATTCTACAGACTACAATTCTTCCTGTAGTATGCCAACAAATAGATAAAAGTGTAGTCCGGGATATGCTGAACAACTTTGCTGAAGGATGTATGGTGTTAGAATGTCTCTAAATCAAGTTAAAGCTGTTCAAAGTTCGATACATCGAATTAAATGCCAAAAATCATTTTTATTGCCAACACTGCGGGTGTACCAATGATATTTCATATAGCATTCCAAAATAACATCATATATTTTAGATATACCGCATTGGTATGTTTGCATGAATTTTTCAAAAGCCTTAGCTCAATTTCATGAGCGTAGGTAGTTGAGCAGAGCAATAGAGTGTAGTGATGGGTGAGGGGGGGGGGGGGGGGCTTTAATATGGGTCATTCCATGCGAAGTGATCAAGGCACGTGTAATCGACCTCCACGGATTTGAACAAAATTTAGAGGAATTGTTCATCTAGGGCCAGTATATAAAAACCCAAATTTTTGTGACAATTGAACCACCCCTCGGGTCATGGGAGCACCCCCCGTTTTGGCAAATTGCCAAAACCCTTGATTTTCTTTTGATCATATCTCCGGTTCTATTTACTCTAGAATCAAACCACAAGATGGCTTTTGAAAAAAATTGTTCAAGGAGTCTATACAAAATATTATTTTTTGCCGACAGTGTTGCCAACTATGCATTTTTTCAGTATAATATTAAAAGTTAATTTTTCTCTCAATACGTATATTTTAATTTTGAAAATTTTAATGCCATCGCGTTTCTCAGACATTTTCACATAAAAAACACTTATCATCCCAATATAATACACCGCACAGTGGCGGATCTTCAAACAAAAGTCGGACAAAACCTCAAATGTTACCTAATTTGGCTGAAAATCACAATTTAAGGTAATTTGGAGGTGCTAAGCTCATTATTGATGTCAAAAGTTGTAAAATATTAAATAAATTTTTCCATACAGTGTCATTAAACCTTTCTTATAACTATGATCCCATTTTCATGATAGATTTTCCGTTACTGTTCACCAATGTCAGCAATATCATAAAAATGAAGAGCAATACTTTAAATCTATTGTATAACGTGTTAGTTTACTGTAGATTGTCTAACTATTTTACACAAAACACCCTGCGCCTCCATATCAGCAACAAAGCTTCAAAATCTCCTTAAACCTTTTTGCGCACCTAGGCGCAGAACGAGACCATGATATTCGAAAAGTAGAGGTTATTTACCATAGAATGTATACTATGTGACCGTTCCGAAGTGATTCCGAAATTTGTTCAGAATACATTAGTGAAAAAAGTATTTTTGATCTGACCACCTCAAACATATTTGAACTAAAAAGTCATAGTTCCAAGCAAATTTACTTAATTTATTTTATTCACTAACCAAGTTCTTTCGTTCCTCTACACAATGAAACTAGTTGTGCTAAAATCGGACCAAAATCAAAAGAGCAACATGCATTTGAAGTGAACAGAGCAATGGTGGTTTCGGAAATGAAAATCATTAAAAAGTCCGGACTTTGATACGTTTAAACTCATGTTAAAAATCGTGTTCTTATCCAATGATCATAATATTTTGAATATACATCATTCAATACATGATAAATTTAGGAAAAATAGAAACTATCAATATTTCAAAAATAAATTTTTGAGGTTTTGGCCAGCCTCCAGCCACCGAAATTTCCCATATAAAATCGCAAGCGCACAACACTAAAAAACCAACATGAGTATTCTGAGTTCAAACATAATTTTTCGTGAAGTAGACGAGAAATGGTGAAAAATTACGTATTTGGTTTGCTTCTAGCAGATCAGGGTCGATTTTTATGATAGTTTGAAAATTTTCTCAATTTTGGCTAATAAAAATGGATTTTTATATGAGAAAATCGGAGTTTTTCCCTTCAAAATGTATATACACCTTATGACGATTACCTTGAAACAACTTTGTGTTTGTCAATTTGGCCACTATTCGCATTTTTCTTTTGATACGCAATTCTCACTTCGGCATATCTTTCATGAGGGCTAAATTAGTGATGCCGCAAATACAGATTTATCTAGAAAGGTACAGATTTATGAATCATTTTTTGCACAGATTCTGTACGGTACAGATTACAGATTTTTGTAAAAAAGTACAGATTGGTATAGATTTTTTACATGACAACAAGGTAAAATAATTTAACCCTGCGATGCATCCCAGTAAACAGTTGAGTTAGGCAGCAGTGATGGCAAGAATCTGAAGTGGAGCTGGTACTGATTGAGCTGCAACTGAAGCTGACATTATAATGCAATATGCGAGCTTCTAGCCGCCACTCTGGTTGGCAAACAAAGTGACCTTTGGTTGGCAAACAAAGTGGCAGTGAGAATTTGAGCTGGAGCTGATATTCACATTACCCAGTCAAACTCATCTGAAATTCTAACTTTTTTCCCATACTACTTTTACAGTAAACGGCAAGTTACGGCAGGTAGCCTAGAACAATGTTTCAAATGTCAAAACTATTGATTTTCAACGGTCAACAATTTCCCCTTCAATATAAAACTTATTACTATGGGTATTAGCTAGTTATATATATATATATATATATATATATATATATATATATATATATATATATATATATATATATATATATATATATATATATATATATATATATATATATATATATATATATATAATATATATATATATATATATATATATATATATATATATATAATATATATATATATATATATATATATATATATATATGTATATATATATATATATATATATATATATATATATATATATATATATATATATATATATATATATATATATATATATATATATATATATATATATATATATATATATATATATATATATATATATATAAGTCAATGTTTGTATGTATATGATTTATGGACTCCCAAATGGCTCAACCGATTGCCGTAAAAGTTGATACATGATAGACATTTGTTATGGAGCGTGTTTGTGTGCTATTGGTTGGGGATTATCTGCCCGCCAGATGGCGCCTCGGAACAAATTGTGTTTTCCTCCTATTTCGTTGAAAATCGCAGCAACGCGCTACGGGGGTATTAGCTAGTATAATATAATCTCTCGCCAAGTAAATTAAAATTCACTATAAATAACGCGAAGTGTTTTACATAAGAAAACTTACTTACTATGTTTCAAAACACATAACTTCTACAAAAAAGTTCACATTACTTGAGGTACACAACAGGGAATATACCATATTTCTGAAGGAAATGGAGAAAAAAGGTTACCTACCTATCCCAACCGTCAACTTGACCCTAGCGAAATAGATTCTAAATCATTCCATATTTCGCACGTGCACGAGGAGGTTCCCAAATGTTTGGATTGAGTACAAAACAAACTTCGCTATATTTACGAAAGCCATTCATAGGATGTACAATTTTATCCCCCAAGAATTATTACACTAATATGTGCAGATAAATGTATCACATAAATCACATAAACATAATTAACATATTTTTTTGTGTATTTCGTCAAACAATTGTGAAATAAATTCTATGAAAGTTGTGTTGTGCTATTTATGAACAACTCGTAATTGAAATAAAAACTTCATCTGACTACATATGAATGATTCGTATATTTTACATAAGTTGATTGTACAAAACATATTCGTAAAATTTCATGGTACACTCAGGTTTTTTTACGCGGGGGATACAGGCCGCGTAAACGAAAACCGCGTAAATTTCAAAATCCACGTAAATGAAAACCGCGTAAAGTTCAAAATCCGCGTAAATGAAAACCGCGTAAATTTCAAAATCCGCGTGAATGAAAACCGTGTAAATTTCAAAATCTGTGTAAATGAAAACCGCGTAAAATTCAAAATCCGTGTAAATGAAAACCGCGTAAATTTCTAAATCCGCGTAAATGAAGACCGTGTAAATTTAAGAATCCGCGTTAATGGGAACCTCGTTAATGGATACCGCGTATATTAAAAAAAAACCGCGTAACACTCGAAATAAAATAGAAAATTCAACTGACGAACTATGAATGATTCATCATTATGTATTTAAGTTTCTATATATTACGAAATCTATTTGTAGCAGGTTTACGAATATATTCACTCAAAAAAGATTGGTTTTGAAATTTTATAACATACCGTCGATATTTTTTTGAAAGTCTGATAAAGAGTAATATATATATATATATATATATATATATATATATATATATATATATATATATATATATATATATATATATATATATATATATATATATATATATATATATATATATATATATATATATATATATATATATATATATATATATATATATATATTATATATATATATATATATATATATATATATATATATATATATATATATATATATAATATATATATATATATATATATGTATATATATATATATATAATATATATATATATATATATATATATATATATATATATATATATATATATATATATATATATATATATATATATATATATATATATATATATATATATATATATATATATATATATATATATATATATAATATTGTAAGCAGTTGACTTCTTCGACTCCCATGAAATGTTTTCGATTGTATTACTGATAATAAGAGATCTTTACTGTCCAAACGAGTCCCCTAGTTGATATCGCCATAGAAGCTTCCTGCATCATTAAAAACAAAAAATTAGCTGTACTTACCTGGGTAATCTTGTCCTGCAAGCAAGCGACTGCTATTTCGCTACTGGATGACTGCCTATCCCAGTCCGGAGTGCCACAAGGAGTTCCTTCCATATCCAAATTCTGCAAAGATTAGAGGGAACGCGAGGACAGCGTCGTCAGAAAATGTTTTGAGTTGTGCAACATTTATATGTTTGAATTGAATGACCGAAAATAAATGTTGAAAGAACAGAACATGCTCCGCAAAAGCCACTTGCAATATCTAAAAATTGGATATGACGTCACCCGCAAAGTTCAGACGGAGCAACACATATGTAATAGTCGCTTAAAAAACGACTGCTATTTCGCTACTGGATGACTGCCTATCCCAGTCCGAAGTACCACAAGGAGTTCCATATCCAAATTATATAATGAATATTTGCATCGCTGCCAATTACGAGTGGAAGCCCACAGTATAATACAACCCTTTAGAAATAATGAGAAGGCGATGAATCATGCGACGAAACAATACATGTATTTAGTGTCTATGTTATCAACAACATATTGACTGTGGCTACAGAAATATCGCGAATTGTGAGGTCGGATATAAAATAAGCGTCAATGGCCAGTATGCTTACAGGAGGATTTGTCATGCCATTTTTGTTAAAAGCTACGAAGACCGTTTTAAGTGACTTTTCAACATATAGGGTTTCGTTTTTGAAAATACGGCTTATGAAACAAAACTATAGAAATTTTTCCTTCCTGTGCAAGGCGGAGTATAATCATATCTAATTCCTGTACGTTCATGCTGAAAAACATTTGAACAAGGGGAAACCGAGGTGAGTTGAAACAAAGGCTAGTTAAAACAGTGCCAGCGGAGCAACACCGTTAGGGATCCTATAATCATGCATTTGTTTTATTTATGTCGTGCCAACAAACTCTCCAATACTCGCCAATGATGTTAAATGGTTGGTTGAGTTTTTATGATAACCACACAGCAAAAAATAAGCTAAAGTGTTATATTTTTCAAATTAGTATAGTTAAGTAATTAAAGGGGAGTTGGATTATCACAGTATCATAATTATGTAGTCTTATAGTTCACGTTCATGGATTGTATGTGTTTCGTTTCACCTTTACAATGTGTATGGGGTAAATAGTTGACCAATTTTATTTCTCAGCCTAGGATAGTTGAAACTCCTTGTTTCAACTCTCCTCGATGATGATCTTGTGATAATGTTATAATCAAACAAGCTTTTCTGGACTTATAATAATGATCAACAAGCTTTTTTCCTTGAATAATAACTGTGATCAACAATCTTAGCTTATCAGTTCTAGGTCTTTCTGAAGAGATTGTAATTTTTGAACTAATTGTATACTCCTTTCTGAAGCTTCGAGCTAGGTCGCCATAATTCAAATTGAGCCAAATACTACCGATATGGATGCCAAATTACCTTTGCTTATAAACCCGTATTACTTATCGCCATAAATAATGTCACTGGTGTTTTATTTATTTATTTATTCAATTGCAGGCTTTAACCAACTTGGTCATTCGCCAGTCACTGATATTTAATATCGATTATTTTAATCAATAATGTGCGGGGAGGAGTGGTGCAAAAATAATTCATAACCAAACCAATGAAAAATGGGTAGCACAATTCTTGATTCAATAGCTATAGTTAAATAGGGCCTAGGTAAAGTATCTTACTATCATTACTACTAGGCTGAGTGCAAAACATTTGTGGCAAAATCAAACATTATTTTTCATAACGTGTATTATACGTAGATCTACAGTGTAAAGGATATTGTTATGTAAGCGTCATTTTAAGAAATTATCTTAGTGTGAATAAATGAAAATGCAACGATTGTAACATTTGGTTCATTAGAATAAGTTGTGTTAACGTTTAAAATGATTGATTACTTGTCTCAACTCACATTGATCCCAGTTTAACTTACCTCGGTAGGAGGAGAGTTGAAACAAAGAGATCACTGTTATAAAAATCAATATATTTATTCGTTGCTTTAGATAAAATGCAATTTGGTAGAAGGTGTTAGAGACATAACCGTCTTTTGAGTCCCACGATTTGCGAAGAAACGTACGTCCACTGTGCCAGAGATTTGCTTAACATAGCATGGGTTAAACTTAAAGACATTATGTGCGCAACTGGTATATTTTAGCCCCGCCGGCCATTCAGTCCTCGCCACGGAGAAGCGGCATAACTTGGGGATTCCTGTGTTCAATCGCTTCTTACGACATATGAGCAGAAACCAAGTAGATCGATTCTTGGCCGAGATACTTCAGCCCGCCAGATGCCACACAACCTTTAGTTTTTTTTTCTTCGGAGAAATTGGTGGAGTGTAAAGATAAGTAAAATCAATTTCAACATCATAAACACGAATATTATGCAAAGTTAAAAATAGGTTGCACTGAATCGTCAGAAGGGCCGATAACTGTTCCCGTTATGCCCTGTCAGTCGTACAAAAAGCTTACAAAAAATCTATGCGATTGCTGTTCGATCTGGTCACACAGGAAAATAGACAATTCCGTCAGTTACACGGGAGTAGCTTCGGATAACAATCCAAAATAATGCGGGCCGGACAAATGAATCGTCCGTTGTTCATTACCGTCTACATAATCGCGCACAAGCAACGTCCGTATACACAAGCTTAATCGCTCTAATTAGACTTAACTACTGATAGTTCCAAATCCCACCGGAGTTGATCGGTAAAGCCGTGCGCTACTTCAGCAGATAAGAATCCTGAAGTCCTCAGGCCCAACAATGTCGTCAAACATTGTGGGGTTTTCCCACGGGGATTGGAACGCCTGAGAAAATGCTCTACTCAGAACATCGGGGTTCTACAACCGGCTCAGCCGAAATTGCATCTAGTTGTTGTCAAGACATGAAATTCAGCCTTATTCCGCATTACGACGAATCGCTTTATCAAAAGTATGCGATTTGCATTCAACGACAACAAAATCAAACTTTGAAATGCAGAAAAAGTTTTATTTCGAGTCTTTAAATCAGCTGCCCAAAATCAACTCGTCATATTTCATTAGGTTTTGTCAGCAATTTTCAACATGTCCACAACACCGGAAATTGCAACCCCTAAGCGGCGGATGCGATCTGCTGTGCAATCTGCCTTCTTTAATGGCAATAAACACCTAAAGTTAAACAACTGCATCCCTGCACACACAAATAAAATCCTCCACAAATAGCCCATTTCCTCCTAAAAATAAATCGAAACATTTTCATAGGACATTTAACAAAGAAACAATGACTTGAAGACCACGAAACGATCCGATGCTTGTGAAAACAGCAGAAACCGATTGATGATCTGACGATTAATAAAATATTCATTTTTCTGGCACCACTGCTATTGGTTGTCCAGTTATATGGAATTTATTTTGACATTCTCTTATTGTCTCCAAATTAATGATCCAAGCGGTTTGGTCACTTCACGCGAGTTTCGAGGGATATAATTATGCTTCTTTTGTACACAATAAGAGAGAGTTAAAAATGTTGTATATAACTCGACCATCAGCAACAGTGATTCCATGAAAATTGAAATTTTCACTAATCGTCAGAGCATCAATCGATTTTAACTTTTTTCATTAGCATCAGATCGTTTCGCGGTCTTCGAGATGTTTTTTTCTTGATAAAATTGATTGATCCTTGATGATATCCTTTATTTTTAGGAGGCAATGGGGGACTCTAAGGGGAATTATTTTGTGAATGTCAACTTTTCCATACGAAATTCCATGTAAACTTTTAACGGTCGGCGCAAAAATATAGTTTCCCCTCTAGAGCTAAGTGTTTGCACAGTTGTTCTAGGACCCAAATGGTATCCATGGTCCTACATGCTATTCGTCTGTAAGGAATCCATCAACAATTGATTTGGTTTTGACAGATCAAAGTCACCTTTGTAGCGAATTGATTACACACGCTGACTTTGATTCTGATCATCTTCCAATAACTTTTTCACTTTCTTAAGAAGCTGTTTCCAATCCCATCAGCTCAGTGTTCAATTATCATAAAGCGAATTGGGAAAGGTACAAAACTTATATTGAGAATAATTTTAATCATGACCTTGATTTACAAAATAAAGCTGACATTGATACGGCATTACAAAATTTAAGTGATTCTATAGTTGATGCTAGAAATTTATCAGTACCAACAACACAGAAAAAATTTAATACTCCTATTATTGACGACGATCTTCAACTTCTGATTCGCTTGAAGAATGTTCGAAGACGTCAATATCAACGTTCTCGTGATCCTGCTATGAAATGTATCTATCAGGATCTACAAAAAGAAATTAAGCATAGATTCACACTCTTAAGAAATGAAAATTTCGCGAAAGAGGTTGAACAAATTAAGACCAAATTCTAAACCTTTCTGGAAACTTTCTAAGGTTCTTAAGAAACCTCAGAAACCAATTCCAGCCTTGAAGGAAGGTGACCACATACTTCTTACAAACGAAGAAAAAGCTCAAAAGCTTGCTCAGCAGTTTGAAAGCGTCCATAATTTTAATCTCAACGTTGTGAGTCCTATTGAAACCGAAGTCTTACAAAAATATGAAAACGTTTCAAATCAAGTATTGTCTCTAGACGATATTGTTGAAACAAACTATGATGAGATCAAATCCATCATGAAAAAGTTAAAAATATGAAAGCTCCAGGTTATGATGGAATTGTCAACATTCTTCTTAAAAACCTTCCCGAAATCACCATGAGATACTTGGACAAAATATTCAACAAATATTTTGAATTATCATACTTCCCTGAAAGATGGAAAAATGCCAAGATTATTCCTATTTTGAAGCGATAAAAACCCAGCAGAAGCATCTAGCTATCGACCAATTAGCTTACTCTCTTCTATTAGTAAATTATTTGAAAAAATCATCCTAACTAGAATGATGTCACATATCAATGAGAATTCTATCTTTCTTCCTGAGCAGTTTGGATTTTGTATTGGACATTCAACTACTCATCAACTTGTGAGAGTAACTAACATGATAAAGGCAAATATCTCAGAGGGCTATTCCACTGGAGTTGCTCTTCTAGACATCGAAAAAGCTTTCGACAGTGTATGGCACAAAGGTTTAATTGCCAAAATGTGGGATTTCAATTTTCCAATTTACATAATAAAGATAATTAAAAATTATCTTACTAACCGTACCCTACAGGTTTCCTATCCGAATTCTAAATCTAATAAGCTACCCGTTAAAGCAGGCGTCCCTCAAGGATCAAGCGTCGCACCAATGCTATACAATATTTTTACCTCGTCGCTGTTGTGCTATCTTATGACAAACGCCATTTTGGGGTAAACTGAGTTAGATATACCACATTACTTGTCAAAAAAATCTCTACAAAGTGGCGTTTTCAGAATTTTGATATTCTGCTTGGTTACTGAGATATAGCGAGAAACGTGCTGAGAAATTTTTAATTTTTTGCTTCAAATGACTGTGTCTGGGGATTGGCTCAAGTTATCTTGATGTATAAGGTGTTATTATGTGTAAAACTATCTGTGAAACACAATGGTAAAATCATTTTCAAAAGAAAAATACGCAAATTGTGAGAAAAATATAGTTTAAGTTTTCAACTGGCAATATAGCATATTTGGCAACACTGTAACCAAAAATAACTATCTTTTCTAGATTCCCTGACTCATTCCCTTCAAAATGCATCTCACCGGTTATTTATAGACCAAATGAAGCCAAAGATACGAATAAAAGTAAATAATTGATGATTTTTTTCTATGGAAAATTTTCCATGCACGATTATGACACGCCATACAAATTTTGTCATCAATACACGCTTATGACACGTGTGAGTGCGACTTTTGTTTACATTTATAGTAAAAACTCGCAACATAGACAACCGATCTTCGTAATATTTGAGAGATTAATACAGAATAGATAGAAGCATTAATTGTCTTCTTTGAATTGTTTGTATCATTTATAGGTTTCAAGATATTCAATCCCAAACTTTAAAAATCGTTTTTCTCGAAATGTGCAAAATGGCGCTTGTCATAAGATAGCACAACAGCGACGACCTCTGATCTTCCAAATCTACCTACAGGCTGTAAAAAGTCACTTTTCTGTGATGATACTAGCATCTCAGCCACTGGGAGAAGTCTTCGTATTGTCTGCAGTCGACTGCAACGAAGCTTGAATATTTTCAATGATTACCTGAAAAAATGGAAAATTTCCACTAATGCGCCAAAACACAATTGATTGTGTTTCCGCATAAGCCAAGAGCTTCTTCTCTTAAACCAAATAATAACCATATTATTAAATTTAATGGTTTGAATTTAACGTGGACAGATCAAGTTAAATACTAGGGTTTGATTTACGAAAAAAACTCACTTTTAAGGATCACATTGAAGGAATCCAAACAAAATGCAACAAATATATAAAATGTTTATACCCTCTTATAAATAGGAATTCTAGGCTCTGCCTAAAGAACAAACTATTAATTTATAAACAAATATTTAGACCGGAAATGCTATATGCAGTTCCAATCTGGGCAAGTTGTTGTGTTACTAGGAAGAAAACGCTTCAAAGGATTCAGAATAAAATTCTGAAAATGATTTTGAAGCGTCCTCCCTGGTTTAGCACAAATGAGTTGCACAGACTTGCAAACATAGAAACATTAGAACTTATGACGAACAGTATTATAAGCAACTTCCGACAAAAATCGTTGCAATCTTCAATTGCAACGATTAGCTCTCTTTATAGTTTATAAGTTAGTTTATAAGATTTGTTTAGCTCTTTATTCAGATGACAAGTAGGTTTAAAACATCCTACTGAAAAAAAAATACTTATCTGCGAAGGCATATTATAACTTAATAATAATTAACTGAATCATGTAAACAATAGGGATGAAAAGTCACCACTTGTGGCTGAACACCCAATATACTAAATTAGAAATGTAATGCAAACAAAACAATATAATCAAATGGAAAATAATATATATAAAAAAAATACATTCCATCAAAGTCATGGGTGCGTTTCGACTTTGTCTCATCAGAAACCGACACTAACTTATTGTCGGAATAGATTAGCGCCGGCTTGACACTAAACGCAGAACTTCTACTCGGACGGGACACCACGTTTGACAAGTCGTTCGTTTGAAACACAAAGTGTGTTTGCGTTTTAGAGACTTGGCGTCAGGCCAGCGCTTATCCATTCCGACAATAAGTTAGTGTCGGTTTCTGATGAGTCGAAGTCGAAACGCACCCATGACTTTGTTAATTTGGAATTTGTTCCCTTTACGTACAAAGAGCGGATTCACCAAAAAAATCGCCCTGGGGACAAATTTTGGTGTTTTGTCAATTTTTCTTTCTTTAGGGGAAAATATAGCATAGTGAAAATCACTTTCGGTTTGAGCACTTTATACCAGACGTTCCACTTAAGCTTTTGTATTTTTATTACTAAACAGTATGTACTTACATTTGGTAAGGCAATCGATGCAGGTGCCGAACTGTGAAGTCTTTGAGAATCCTTTATTATCTGCTGCTTTTCAGAGTCGGACAGTGGTGATTGTACAACAGTTTTCAGACGATCTCGGAGGGTTTCATTTTCATCAAGCAATCGATGCAGTTCATTATTGCTGATTTCTTGCGTAGCCTAAAGAAAGGAAAATGTCATGAAAAATGCTTTCAGTTGTATTACAGATAAAATTACATGCAATTTGCTGATCTCTTCTCGAAGAATCTGAATTTCCCTCTGGTAAACCGACATCTCTATGACTTTCTCTTCTAAAGCAGCATTATCATGCTTCAGTTTATCCAAACTGGCATGAAGTCCATGTATTTTATTATTTTTCTGAGCCTGCATGTAAGAAGAAATATGATTAGTTAACATTGTTTGAACGTATTTTTGGGTATTCAATTACTAAAGGGATCCTCTACTTATGAGGCCCGAAATTGAGCTGTCTTTTTCGGGTACAAATTCCAAAATATTTACTAAATAGATGTTTAAGTTTTTTTTTTGAAGTTACATGTTTTGACTTTGAAATTATAATTTTCATGGCAAAAAAATTAGCCTCTTTGATTACATTGATGTTGGAACTGTTCCAAAGTCTCCAAAAAGTCCTACGACTTTTCATAAAAGTATTGATCCGATTTCCCTATTTTTTAAATAAGTCAGTAAACATACCGCGATGTTTTTGGACCTCAAGAGTGAAGGACCCTATTAACTTAGTTTGTAATGTCGATTATTCATTCTCCCGTTCAATGTTTTCCTTTTTGTCTTTTTTTTTTAAATTTTACTAACCTCCATTGGACCATCGAAGCAGATCTCGGTTAAATCATTCGAAATGACTATTTCCTCTGTAGCGCTAGAGTAGGCATCATCATCGCGTTGATCCAATTCGTTGCGGCTTGCACCCCGTTGCTGCGCAGGTCGTGACGAGTGATGGCCGAATTGAAATTGCTCTAACTGATGGTGGGCAGGCTGTGGCTGTACTAGAGGCATTTGACTTGTTGACTTGGCGACACTTCGACCACCCGATTTTTCTTTTCCACAATATTTCAAATCGGGCAGTTTTTCTTTAGAACTCTTAGCGTGATGATGGTGACTACTCGAGCTGTATTGATCAAGTTTGTCCTTGGAACCGTGCAGTAATCGATTATGCTTAGTGCTCGGTTTCGGTGCGGGTGCAACGCCAACACGATCTAAGCTAGATACAGATGACGCACCTTTAATACTGGCGCCATTCGTAGTTGCGATATTGTTTGTCGATTGCGATGAATGTTTCGATCCCGAAGGACCTTGACCTCTGCGAAAGAGTGATTTTAACTTGATCATGATCCCAGATCAAACGAAATGCACTGAATCGATTCTGCTGGTCAGTGCTCAATAGTTAATTTATGTCGGCGGAACTAAAGTAACTTTGGTTCATTATTGTTTGTTTCCTATCGCTCAATATTGTTTTATTTGAGAAGTTGAGATTTTAGCAACAATTATGAAGTATCACTGTATATTGTGGTGCAGTCTGATAGTTCGTTCATATTTTATATACCACCTACACTTGATTAATATTTATCTATTGCAGTTTATTGCATTAAGATTTCCGAGATAACAAGCAATAGAAATTATATGTGCCAGACAAGCATCTGTGTGCATGATATGTAAATAATAAACCAAAGAGCAATTACGAATAAATTTAGATAACATGTATTTAGGCAAACAAATTTTAGAATGCCTGTTTCACATTGTTCAGTTCTCTATTTATTTAAGTATTTTCTATACAGTAAAGACCCGATTTTATCAGCCTCCGATTTTGTCTACCCCAGATTTTATTAGTTTTTTGACCCGATTTTGTCAGCCTCATATGAAAATTGATCTTTGATAGTTTGATGGGCTCTAGCAGACGAACCAAGTTGAATTCGAGTAAATCCTGTCTTGAGCATACTTTTCTTATTGTAGAAATCCGAAATATGCAAAAAAAAATATTTTTTTTTAATAAATTTCGCACTCTCAGACCCCTTAAGGGAAATGTAAAGAAAGGGTTGTGTAGCTATATCTAGGAACTAGAGAAGAACATTTTAAGAACTTCGGTTTCTAAAAAAGAAAGTCACGATTTTGTCAATGTCCCCGTCTTATCTGCTTAAAATTCACCAAAGGGTCTTCATTGTATAACCCAATTGCTTATAATAGGACTATTTGGGTATGCAGGGTCGTTTTACCAGGGTGGTTTGAAAAGTCCTTAGCCCAAGTGATAAATCAGGGCTTCAGGACAAAGTTGGCACTATCGCTGGATAGATCCAACCCTTAAATGTGAAATACAGTGGAGACAAGTTTTTATCAGCCCCTTGGCGAGTTCTAGGCTGATAAAACGGGAACATTGAAGAAATCGGGACACATATTTTTCTTTCTTTTTCATATACAGAAGCTCTTATAATATTCTTCCGTAATCCCTAGATATAACCTCATAACCCTTTCTGATTATTTAGTTCCAATTTCCCTTAAGGGTGTCTGACAGCGCAAAATTTAAAAAAAAGATTAAAAATTTTATTTTTGCAAATTTCGGATCTCTAGGATAAGAAAAATATGCTCAAGAAAGCATTTACTCGAATTCAACTTGGTTTTTCTGCTAGAGCCCATCAAACTACTAACTACCTATTTTCATATGAAACGGGTCAAAATGCTGACAAAATCGGGGGTAGATAAAATCGGGTCTTCACTGTACATTTTTTCGGAATTTTACAAGCAGTACTTTTGTACGGCAGCCTCTTGAAGTTGACATGCTGTGCCTCTCGTCAAGTATGGAGCATTTCCAGTAACACGCAATTATAATTTTTTTTGTTCAAAAGGTTCAAAGCCATCAGCGATGCAAACCGAGCTCGATTCCGTATTTCACCGACGTCATGTGCTACAGTGACATATTAGGTGACTGAATTCAAATCTGGACGTACCACGGATGCACTATTATGTGACCGTAGGTACAAAATGCGTGAGATCACTAATTCTGCAGGCTTCGTTAGAACGCGTGAACATCACATTCTAACAACGGATTTGGATATGAAGAGAAAACCGAAAACAGCATCGAGCTCGTATTGTGTGACAATATCTTTGGCACTTGGTAGCATCTACGTTCTTAATCTCCTTGTTTTATAGGCTTTCCCTGTTCACTACCACTAACAATTTTGACGCATGCTAGGACCTTGTTCAGTAGGACTTTGATTACCACCCGCTCCTTAAGTCCAGAAGCATTTTGTTTGTCTCCCAATTCATCGTGAATTTAGGATTCACATAACGGTTTTTGCCTCCCAATTCAAACGTTAAAACGGCACAATGCCAACTCAATTTGATAGGTCTATAAAACATAAATTTTTGGCCAATAATGCCTTGGTTGCGAACAAATATTCAGGAATGCGCCAAAAATGTATTCAAGCCATTTAATACATTTTGTGAGATCGCGGGGATCATTTGAGGTGAGCAAACGAGCAGTGTTCGACAAAAAAGACAACGTAGAAAAGAGAAGTTATCCTAGTATACTACGCGCCCAAAGACAGATAAAATGGCAAGTACCTGATTACTTGTTATACCCCAGAATATGTGCTCGGCTTCAAGAACCATATCTTTGGAAGCCAGGGATTAGATGAGTACGTTCTAGGCCCCCTCAAAAGCACTTACACAGTTTAGGTGATACTGAAGTGACTGGTCGCTCTAGACAGAGGCCTGATGGGCAAATACCCCCTCTATTCAATCAGAAGGAGGTTTAGTAAAAGTGTTTGTATATCACTCTAATAAAGTTTCGTGATTTCGTGCTTAAAAGAAGTCATCTAGTCTTCTTAGCATCGTTATTCGCTCCATCCACAGATGTCTACACTCCCCAGTTCTCGTTACAGGCAAAATCGATTCCATGAAGATCAGAAGAATTTAAACACCAGTTAATTTTTAAAAACAGTGTGATTTGTCAAATTATTCGCCACTATCCACATATGAAATTTACTAAAAAGGATATTCTAAAAATACAAAATTAAGTTTTCTAAAACTTGAATAATGTACACTCCCCCCTTTTGTCGCCGGGCTGGAGCCACCCATTAACTGAAAGGAAAGTCAATCCGTTCAATTTGGATTCACGCAAAGGATATCTTTGCAACTAACATATGCCCGTTTATCCTATATGACTTGAATGTATTAGCCAGAACAAGAAAGACGCGCAACTGGTCAGAGATCTGATAAAGACTGAGCGATTTGAGCGTTCGAAGCATTTACTGTTCTCAGAAGCAGCATTGAACTACTGTGTTTTCTTGAATGAATTTATTTTAGCTTTATTCCAGTGTTTTCGAGATAGACCGGAATGTTGTTTTCCATCAAGAATATACTTCGTATCATACATCTAGTAGAATTCAAATGTGGTAGAAGGCGAATATGAATAATTGGGCAAAATAATAATGGTCTCAAGCAACTCGATTACTTCATACAGGCCTTTGATCACGCTAAGTCCTAAAGCTACTCTCACCCTAGTGTTGAACTTTTGAAATATTGTACTACAAATGCTTCGACCTCGATGGGACTCGTATCTTCCGAGATAAGGGTTTGTATACAAAGTTTAAGGGGTTATATACAAAGTTGTGACGAAAAATCGATCTAAGTTCGTGATTTTTTAAAGTGTTTTATGCAAATTTTATTTGAGATAGCGAAAGACAGTTCGTTGGTGGTACTATCAAAGTTCGAAAAAACAAGTTGAATTAAAAAAATACTCAAGGTTGGCGGAGTTATGGCCTATCCCCCGAAGTGTGTTATTTTGGCAGAGGTTTGCGGTGAACGCTCTCTAAGTCGAACCGCTCGACCAAAATCAAAAAAATAAAAAGATTATTGAAGAAAAATGTATTGTGGGTGTACTTGAACGGATCGATTTCCCAATGAAAAAAATTTCTTACAAAAAAAACATGTTGACCAAAAAATTGAGTTTTGTGGTGTTCAAACTTTTAATCAAAAATTCATTGCAAAGAATCGAACATTTTTAGATGAAAAGGGAACCGTTCAAGTACACGAGAATGTAAATACAAGCAATTCAAAATAACTTTATGAAAAGTGGATGAATGGTTTTTGAGATTTCACGGTACTTTTCAAAAAACTTAGTTCCGAGATAATTGCGTTTAAAGTTTTGTGTTACATTCGCGGAAGAACCAGCGCGCTTCGAACGGCTGTAGTTTGAAATCTGGTGCTCTGGCGTTTTTTTCGATTTTTTGAGTTTTAACTTTGTATACAGTTAACTCTCTCTATGTCGATATTCTCTATGTCGATATTTGTCGATTTCCTCTATATTTTCTCTATCTCGGTATCTCCCTATCTCGATGTACCTAGCTTTATATTTGCCTGCATTATTCTCTCTATGTCGATGTGTTTTTTCTCTCTCAGGACATCACAAAGCATATCGTCGCTGTTGTGCTATCTTATGACAAGCGCCATTTAGCACTTTTCGAGAAAAATGATTTTTAAAGTTTGAGATTGAATATCGTAAAATTTATAAACGCTAGAAGCTTTTCGGAGAAGACATTCGATGCTTCTATCGTTTCTGAAGTAATCTCTCGATTTGTGTGATGATCGGCTGACTAGACTTACAGTTTTTGCTTAAAATGTAAACCAAAGTCGCTCGCATACGTGTCATAAGTGTGTATTCATGATAAAATATGTATGACGTGTCACAAATGTGCACAGAAGATTTCATATAAAAATGAATCATAACTGATTCGTAAAATTATGCGTTATAGATAGCTATGTGCAATATTATACTTTTCCATGCGATAGCAGCAATATCAGGTTACAAAATGATAGTATTGGAACACAAAGTTTTCCCAGTTTTTCTCCTTTATTCGGGAAAAAGAATAAACAAAAGATGGTACCATTAACAGTTTAGAGACAATATATATATCAAACAATGTTTGTGTTGATAGGCGACTAGACGAAGCAAATAGTCTTCAATAGGAAATTTGTTCAATAATGTTGAAAATATAAGCCAACCATTCCCAGAAAAAAACTATGGTAGGAAACGTTTTGCTCCCGAGACAAGAACCTAGCTAATGGTTATGGTTTATCTGCATAGAAATTACATATGCTATGAGAGACATCTGTTGGCTTGCTATAAGCTTTTTGGCTTATAGCAAGCCAACAAACTGGGTATGTTGTCTGATATTTCTTTGTCATAAGATAGCACAACTCGATCACTCGAGAAACTGGCGCTTGTCATAATCGTGTTTCGCTATATCTCAGTAACCCAGCAGAATTTCAAAATTCTGAAAACGTAACTTTAGAGAGATTTTAAAATTTAGTAACATGGCATATCTAACTCAGTTCACCCCAAAATGGCGTTTGTCATAAGATAGCACAACAGCGACGATATACATAATGAAATGAAAATTGACGATCAGGGCGCTAAGTCCTATATCAATATTCTGCATGTAGGGACAGTAAAGACATGATTTGGGATGAAGTGGATATTCAATGTTTTCCTACGAGACTTTGTAAAACGAATTCATTTTAATCTGCATATATCGAGGTTTTCTAGAAATTATGCATTTTTAGGTTCAAAATTTTAACTTTAACGTGCTATAAAAATATTTAAAATGCAGCCATCTGTAGCACGGAAATCATTCTTTCGCGGTCAAAACAATTTTTAAATTAGGGGAACATGGAGAGACTTGACCAAGCGCAGAATTCTATTATTGGCTATGACGTGTTCTATAAGGTTCTTAAAAAAAAATTCAAAAATATTTTTATACTAGTTTCGGTCCGTCAAGGTAATTTTAAAATGCTTTCCTTATAAAAAAGATTCCGTATTTAATAAATTTGCGTTAAATTATGTAATTTTGTATCAAACTTTGTATGGACATATCTACTCGCCTAATAATTACTTCTAAAGTACTCATACATTATTTTATACTTTATGAACTAGTGAAATGATTTTACATAAATCGGAACATTGAAATAGTTCTTACTAAAATTTGCACGAGATTGAACGAAATTGTTGTAATGTTGGGGAGACTTGACCAAGATTTTATGGGGAGACATGACCAAGTGGCAATAGGCCGAGGAAAGATTAAAATTTTCTGATATTTACTATGCTGTCGTACCTACTGTTAGTTAATCACGTCACACAAAAAAATCCACATCAAACATCAGTCTATATCTTTTTGTACTAGTAAACAAAGTTAGTAGTAATATGGCTGATTTCGTGACGTGTTAATATGCAATGTAAGCAGTACAGTTAATCCTTAAAAGGAAATGCATTAAACACAGTCAAAATTTATGAAATGCAACCCTTTTATATTTTTTACTGCTTCCTAATGACTTCGACGATATGGAAAAAAGGATTACAGTATTATTTATGTAATTATTTTTTGTTCTGATTTTTCAAAATTCTCTTGGTCAAGTCTCCCCAGGCCTTGGTCAAGTCTCCCCACAGTGGGGAAAAAACGATCTCAGACAAACTTTTATAACTTTTGAAAAAGTAAGTTAAAAATTCCGCAAAAAATTATGAACACGAATAATATCTCAATGACTTTGGAAGGATTGAAAGCTTTTTTAGAGATTTGTGCAGGTTTATCTGAAAACCTGGTCAAGTCTCCCCATGTTCCCCTACATGAGCGGCAGAATGATAAACTGCAAATAAGGGATTCCTTCTCAAACAGCAAACTTGATATTTTACAGTGCGAGTGCACTTTACCTCGTCGTCTACTACCCTACTCCCCCCAATACGAGCATCTATATTCATTTCACGGTATGATGTCCTGAAGGAAAAGTTGTCTCAAAGAAAATCATTATGTTCTATATGTCGATCTCTCCCTATGTCGATGGTCCCTTCAATATCGACATAGAGAGAGTTAACTATATAACCCCTTTATAAACGTGTTAAGGTAGGTATACAACATCATTGTTTTCGTCAATAGGCCTAATAAAACACCATTTGTTTAAGTTACGTAGATTTTTGTAACCGTTTTTTGCACATTCTGTATTAAAAATCAAAAAATAGAAAAGTGCTCCAGTTATAAACATACGGGTTATTCCACATAAGATTAACAACCAAAATTTAAGTTTTGTTAAAAATAATTATATTGTTGGTTTGGCTGAATATATTTCGACGTCAACATTTCGTAAGGCATTATATACAATATGCCCATGATGAGAAAATGGAGCTTGAAAAATTACCTCGTACTTTATATTCCCTATTATGAACAGGAGCTTTATTTAACGACCAAACAACTTTATGCCGTGTTAAATTAACCATTTTTCCGAATAATATATCAGATTTATCGAAAAAAAATTGAACGATTTTTGCAGACAAATGTTTTGGTCCCTTTTGAAGCATCGTACTAGTTTTGTGCCCTCTCCCATAATCGTTTTATTTTGATCCCTTTCTTGGCGTTGTGGGTTGTTTTTGTACCCTTTTCAAGTACATATAGTCTTTTTCATTAAGAAAAGTGCCCATAAACAATTTTTTCCGTTTTGTTGTATGGTGTATCTGAACCGTTAGTTTTTAAGGGGAAGTGAAAGGGAACACAAACAAAACAAGTTATTTTGCTTATGTGCCTTTTCGATAATCTATTATTTCGCTAACAGCCAGGCTTCAGAATCGGCTTATTTAAGGTGTGTATAAAGCTTTGTTAGTGTCCATTTGAAGTAAGTATTAACCGGAATTGTTTACGTTTTGTTTATGGGCCCATCTGAAATGTTCTCGTCAATTTTTTTTCCTAATTATGAGTTTTTCAACTTTTGAAGTTTATAAAATTGAACATTTTTCAATCACCGATGACGTGCTTATATATATATATATATATATATATATATATATATATTATATATATATCATATATATAGTATGTGTGTGTATGTAAGTGTAGTGTGTGTGTGTAGTGTAGTAGTGAGTAGTAGATAGTGAGGTGTTATAGTAGCTAGTCTAGAGTAGTCGTTGTAGATAGTTAGTGATAGCTATTGTAGTAGTGAGTAGTATGTAGATGTATATATATTATCATTAGTATAGTGTATATATACTAAGTGTGTAGTGTAGATGTGAGAGTTTAGTGTGTAGTATATATTATTAGTATATATATATAGTATATATAATATATATATATATATATATACTATATATATATATATAATATATATATATATATATATATATATATATATATATATATATATATATATATATATATATATATATATATATATATATATATATATATATATATATATATACAGGGTGTTTGGTTCATGGTTAAGAATCTCTCGGGGGGTGATAGACTGTCATATTTGAAGTAAAAAATTGTTCTACACATACCCTCAAATCTCAACTATTACAGAGTTATTGAACTTTTTGTCTTAAAATACCTCTAACTTTAAAAGTATACTTTGTATTTTAAATGTTTTAGTTCCATTCGAAAGGTGAGAAAATTTCCTATTCAATGGTGTTCTCATATCTTTTAGTTAATTAGTTTTAATTACCTTTTAGCTGCAAAGTAGTTAAAAGTTAGTGTTTTTGAGGAGGTTTTTGCTAATATTATCGAAATAATGAATTATGATTATAGCAATATCCATTATCCAAAAGTTGGGTTTTAGAACGGTTCACAATTTGTTCTTGGACGACATATTCCTATCTCTTCTCATTTCTTTGTAATTTCATTACTATACTTTTCCTGTAATCGACTTGCAAGTGCTATTGCTTTTTGGACACTAAAACATTCGATAACTGATAAGTTAAGTGAATCCCTTGTTTTAAATTTTTTCATAAAAAAATCTTTTGGCCCTCTCTTGTATATTGAATCTTATTTCTAGTCTTAAGATAGCTGTAAACTTTCTTTTCCTTTGTAAAAAAAAATATTTCAGCATTGTAACCTCCTAGTTTTAAGATATCCAAAATGTAAAAACAAAAGCATTTGGCACCGCCAAGCTAACGCATTTGTGCCTATCAAATAAACGAAATGAATAAAAAAACTGATAAGTTGGAAGAGATGCAAATAAACTTACATTAAAAAAAATCTGTATTTTCTTATGCAGAACAAAATCTTGGAACATTTTGAATTTCTGCAAAATTACCAGGGAAAGTATTTTGAAAAAAGCAATTTTCAGGAGTATATCAAAGAAATCTCCATAAATGTATATTAAAATCGACAGATAGACACATAGTCTCTTCGGCAAAGTTAATACTAAAGATATGCTCAACAACTTTGTCAAAAAAGTTTTTTTTTTATTTTCATAAATGACCAAACAAAAGCTTGCTTCTCAGCTTTAGAGGGATTAATCACCCAACTAATACTTTTTAAATGCAAAAAAATATAAATAAAGTTTGCTGAAGACACAATAGCTAAAAAATGTTTTTTCGTGGTTTAAAAAATTTCTTCCACCTTTTTGACACTTTGGAAACACTGTGCACTGGTGGATCCTCCTGTGAATTGAAAATGTCCAAAACTATCGATTTTCAACTGCCAACAACCTGCCCTTCAATATAAAAAGTTCGCGAAAAGTTGAAAAAAAATCTATTTTGTCGCACCGAAGGTACATTGAAAATGCCCAAAACTATTGATTTTCACTTACTAATAACTTCTTCAATATAATGAACTATCCCCATCGTCGAACCCTCTGTGTATTGGAAATGTCCAAAACTATCGATTGTCAACCGCCAATAACTTTCCCTTCAATATAAAACACTCTCGAAAAGTTAACAAAAATTCCATTTTGACACATCGTCGGAAGCACCCCCCCCGCCCCCTGTGCATAGAAAACGTCCAAAACTATTGATTTTCAACTGCCAACAACATGTCCTTCAATAGCACTAGTTTACAAAATAAAATTCTGAACTTTAATATTCGAACACCATTTCTGATGTAAAATTTCGTGCTGAATCCGAAAATGAGGTCCAAAAAATTTACATTAGAACAGTTTTCGAGTTACAGTGAAAAAATGAATTTCACCTTTAAAATTAAAAGTGCGTTCAGTAAAATCCAAATACTTTCGGTTGTAGTGCATCGATATGAAATATTATAATGTTGAATTAAAGGTAATTGAATGCACTTTCGATCGCTAGAACATTTTGTTTTAGTGCGACTACTGGTTCTGGCGTTATTTACGAATCTATTGAACTTTTTCTTGATTTTTCGTCATTTTTTGAAGAAAATAAGCGTTTGATCTATATTTTGGGCAAGATAATGCAATCCTAAAAATATTATTACTTATTAGTTTTAATCGGATGGAAATTGTGAAAGTAATTCAATTTTTGCAGAATGGAGATTTTTGAGTTTCTCTTGGTCAACTTATTGAACCGTCTCGATTCCAATTTTTTTATAGGCTTTGTTTCATAATATATGAGGGACTCTCTGTCAGAATTCTGTTGAACAAGTAAGTGGAAGAATATTGAATGATTTTAATGTGGGGTAATATTCGAACTCGTTTATCCACATGTTTCAAGACTTCTGATAACAATAATTTTAGTCTCAATAAAATTATAAGTCATCGATTGATTGGTATGCAATAATGCGTGTAATATTTACAAGTGTATTACATAAAATAACACTCTTATGATGCAAAACTAACTAAATCCTCACACGTCATAAAATTCGTTTTTACATTTCTTATAAAAGAAATGTATAGAATTCGCTCAAACTTTCAAGATTTTTTCCGAGGCCCGGAGGGCCGAGTCTTATATACCAATCGACTCAGCTCGACGATTTGGGACAATGTCTGTGTGTGTGTGTGTCTGTGTGTGTGAATGTAACGGACAAATTCTCATTCGTGTTTCTCAGCAATGGCTGAACCGATCTTATCCAAACCAATTCTAAATAAAAGAACTAAAAAACAGTATGAACGCTATTAATTTGTTTTTGATTCTGATGTTTAGTTTTCAAGATATGAAAGTTTGAATGCGTAAAAATGGCATTTTTTGCAGTTTTTCTAAATTATCTGCCGAAATTGACAACATAGATTAACAATTTATATGTTTTTAGACAGCTTTAACAAATACCTTTCGAACAAGCTATAGATTGTTGAAATCGGACTATTATCAAAAGAGATATTTAACATTAAATGCGGACGAAAGATTTTTATCATTTCCCATTGCCAGAAATATGACCAAAAACATGTAATCTATTATTAACGCCAAAACGGCTTATTTTAGGTCAATAGTATCTTCGGAGAATTTAATGGAGGCAATATGCCCTTTCTTTTGGTATTGTGCTTTTGCTGATTAATCCCCCTATGAGTGAGATATTTTCACAAATTTTCTTGGAAGTGATTATATCGAAATGATGTCTTCAGCAAATTTGTAGCTCTTACTTTTGCGAATAACTTTACTAAAGACTTTAAATATCTATTTTGAATACTTTAAAAGTTATGGCTTGTTGTTTGTTGATTACTCTTTGTCGCCTATTTATTGCTCAATATAGTAATAATCCATTGAAATAAGCTAAACATTATTTCGATAAAACGAATTTTGCATTTCATTTTACTATCTACAACAGCTAGAAATAATCACCGAACACTTCCAAGTTGTCTGGAAGAAACTTGATAATTTATCAGTACAAAAATGTTCATTTGTGCGAACCTTCTGACTGCAATTTTTCAAACTTATAACCATCGAATCGATCTGAAACATATCGGAAAATAAAAAGCGAAATAAATAACTCCAAGCAACGGCATAGCCAAGAGAAGGTTTTGGGGTTTAGCACCATACAACCCCCCCCCCCCCTTCCACCACACCCAAAAAAAAAATATTGGATTGAAGTTGAAAATTTATTAATGCAGACTGATTTAATTCAATATTACAATAACAATTATCTGATCCGTAGATTGATAACCTGTTCTTGTAAACATCATGAAGATTTTTGATAAATTGTCGGAATGGGGTCCTGATATGTAATTGATCTATTGGTCTTGATTTCACAGTTGTCTAATAGCATCAATATCAAATTCCTGCCTGAAAACATTCCAATAGAAAATTCCAGAGTTCTGTAATCAATCATAATCCTCAAATTTATTTTCAAATTGAGCTCGTTTTTGTAGAAATGTACTGTAATAAGGGTCTTTATTTAATAGGAAGCGAAGTTAAAATTGATTTAATGTCTATGAAACATAGAACTGCTCATTAAAAAAAATGCATAACTTTCAACATTTGCTAAAAATGTTTTTGCCTTTCTCATTCACTCTAAAATTCGTCAATCTAATCCCGACCCGGAGAGCCGTGTGTCATATGCCAATCGACTCAGTTCGTCGAGATCGGAAAATGTCTGTGTGTATGTGGAAAAAAATGTGACCTCTGTTTCTCAGAGATGGCTGAACCGATTTGCATAAAGTTAGTCTCAAATGAAAGGTACAACCTTCCCATCGGCTGCTATTGAATTTTTTATTGATTGGACTTCCGTTTCCGGAGTTACGAGTTGAAGAGTGCAATCACACAGCAAATTCCGATATAAACTGAAATGAAAAATTTTCAAAATCAAATTTGTATTTTTGATGCCAAATGACTTTAAAATGCATGAAATATTGAGATGTTTGACAAAAATTGACTTTTTTGAACTTTGGTACATTTTTGCCTTTCTCATATAGAAAGGTTATGCAATCACTCTAAAAATCGTCAATCATACCGGCCCGGAGGGAGTATGCAGCGAGGGGTTGCTACTTTAAAATTAAAACTAGCTTAAAATTTCTTAACAAGTTGAAAATTTTCGGCAGGACCTGGACCTCCCGGATCTTTCTTCATGATCCGCTGCTGGTTTCAAGCGATGTTTCAGTATCACATAGTATCTCAAGATCGTGGCTGTCGATCCATTGTATGTATGTGCAAATCATACTGAACATGTAATATTCATTTCCACCATTGTATTGAACATAACCAGCCATGGAATCGTAGTCTGGACAAATGAGACAAGCACAATTGCACCACTAGGTGGATTAAAACAGGTTTTTATTTTGGGAATGCGTCGAGTTGAGACGAAAACGTAATATGATTAATAACGAGGATAACACTTTCCGAATGTAGAGAGAAATTTATGAAAAATGACGATTTCCATTCGATTCTAGCAGGTTCTGATCGATTTTGATGAGCATTTGATTTTTGTTGTATGACCAATTATATGTATAGGTCAAATGTTTAAAAACAATAATTTAAGGTCAAGATAGCATCATTTTGAAACCGCCAATTTCGGAGGTTTAGTATCTTCGATGAGTTTTACAAACGTTAAACAGCGCATCATTTGATAAAATAATTTTGACGGTATATCGTCCAAGAAGTATGTATGGTGAATTTTCTCTGGTTAATATTCATGACTACAATAAAGTCTCAACAAATTCGCTAAAGACACGAACTCTGTTACTATTTTCTGAAAAATTAATTCTGCATGATTTTAAAGCTTCAAAAATTACGGTTTCGGAATTATGCCGTTTGGACAGTAATATCGATTTTCACCAAACCCCCACCAAACCGAATTTCTGGCTACGCCGCTGACTTCAAGTAAGTAGAAACAAAGTCGTACACTCGTTTACAAGAAACTTCTTCGAATGCTGAATATCTATTATAACACATTGAAACCCCGATTTTATCAGCCAAATATGAACATATGTTTGATGGGCTTTAGCAGACGAACAAGACTGAATTCGAGTAAATCCTTTCTTGAGCATGTTTTCCTTATCATGAAGATATGCGAAATATGCGAAAATAAAAAGTTCATCATAATCAGAAATAGTTATCAGACTACATCAAGGAACGAGAAGAATATTTTAACAGGTTCAGTTTATTATAAAGAAAAAAATTGCCCGATTTAGTCAATGCCCCCATTTTGTCAGCCTAAAATACACCATGAGATTGATAAAAATGGGTCTTTATTGTATGTATTATTCGATGTGTTTCACATTAATAGGTACATTTCATTTTCGGAGATTTTTTTATTGCATCGAACTACAACAATTTTTAGGTAGTTTTCAAGGGGTTATTTTATAAACTTCTTCCAAAATTTGGCGAACTTATTCCAATTCGTATACCAATTAATTGGTATACTTAAGGGTTTATATGTTGCGGATAGAGAAAATACTGAAATTTTCAGCTTTTTTCCTACACAATATTAGGAAAGCTTATTAAACATTTTTTCCTAATAAGTTTGTAAAAATTATAAACTATTTGAAATTTTTTAATAGTTTTATTATTACTTAACCGTGATTTTTCAATAAATAGTGACCATCGCTTCACAACGTAGTCTATTTTTCATGGCTTGCGGTGAGCACGATCTCTCGAATTACTGAACTGAAAATTATGGAATAGAAATTAATTTTTAGTATTCTTGACAGACCCGCTGGTGCCCTAAAACGATTTCGCTAGATTTTCAGAGCACTGTGCACCCAGTGCATTAACGGAAGTGACGGAAGGTTATCGAAAAGTTTCGTGAAAATGAAAATTCCAGTAATGATGATGATTTTCCCAAACGGTTCGTTTTCGCGAGGTTTTTATTTGTTCTTTGGCATTAGGATTAGCGATAATGATTCAAATCAAGGATACTACTGGGAAGTCACATTTAGAAAAAGTCGATGTCGAAGTAAAATTTGAAACTATGCACGCATGCACTTCAGAGATAGCGTGATATCAGGAGCTGCGATTTCATTTCAACGCTTTATTTGTGAAAAGGGCGATACTTACAAATGTAAACTTTTTTTCATACATGCGAATGAGGGCTTTGAAACGCAACAAATTAACCTAAAAATTTTGATTCTACGATATTGCTTTCTTAAACTACAGCAAAAAATACAACGGGCGAAACTGTATTTTTGTTTGTTTATTAAAAGTTTCGCCCGCGATACTTCAATGCTGATAGGTGAGACCGAAAAAGTAAACAATCGCCAAAGGGGCGATACTATCATTTTGTCAATTTCAATAGTAAAAACAAATTTTAATTTAATAATTTCTAATACTTTAAGAAGTTTCGGGTTTCGATCACTGAATCATGCAATCTAGGATGTAAAAAAACACAATAGTTAATAAATAGGAAATAAAACCAAGTCTGGAAATATTCACTGTTGATTTTCTTTGAATGGTATTACTGCTAGTATCGCCCTTTTCAAGAAAAAGCGTTGATTTCTTAGTTCTCAGTCGCGTTGGAAATTTGAGTAAAGTATAAACTTTAAATCGATTCAACAAAAAAATTCGATTTTTTATAAAAATCGTACAATATATAACCCCTTTAGGAAAAATCAGCTTTCCCACCACAATATAGATATTTTATTAACAGAGCATTAACAATAATTCGTTGGTATGTCTATTTTATGGGCCATTTTTTTCGCTTTCCCATTGATTTGGTTTGAGATTTCTAGCACTGATGTTGTCCTATGCAGATTTGAGCGATTATCTGAGTCTTGCCACTATCCCATGTAGTATGTGTATTCAAAAACATCGCGAAGCATCAAGTTCTCAGTGTTCTCAAACGATATAAAATCCGAAGAGAGTGATAAGAGTTATAAGAAATGTCTCATCACACTGTTAGGTGGATTAAACACGTTTTTGAAACGCTAGCTGCTCAACTGGATTTTGTACAATGTTAATACAAAATATACGAATCCGTAGAAATCAAGTATTTTAAAATTAATAATTTGTAAAACTTTTAATTTGTTATCCTTCAGAAAACATCTAGCAGTTCGTGCTTTGAAATTATGTAGAACATCGAATAAGACTTATTTTAGGTTTAAAATATCAAAATCTGAACTTCAGAATGATTTGAAGAACGTAGAATATTTTGTAATTACACTTAGATGTTTTAAGCAATATATTGTAGTATATTGAAATTTTGTGAACCAGTACAGTAAAATCGGTACATCGTAGAAGCCAATGTGAATCCCATATAATTTCAAATTATAAACTTCAAGACGTTTAAATGACGTAAAATAAATTGTTAGTAGAACAAAACGTGACGAAATAGGTGGATAAGTCATCATTCCTGAAGCTAGTGTCCGAATTTAACATTTTGCACCGTTATAAGCTTCCGATGTGTTTATTCAGGCATTGTGGAGCGGGCAGTTTACAACGTTTCTTGAACATATGCGATTCTATATGATACATTTGAACATTATGCGTAATTTTTAATGCCAATTTTTTTATGACATTACTCCACTGTGCCTGAACTTATTTTTTTAAGAAGTCTTGAATCATTTTGGAAAAACGAGTTCGAATATTACCCCACATTAAATTTTCTCAAAATTCTTCCACTGCCTTTTGCCTTTTAAACCGTAGTTTTTGCAATAACGTATTGGATGTGAGAGGCAGAGTTAGCTTTCCGCGTATAGTGTTTGTTTATTTGTAGTATTTTTCATGGTTTAACTATAATTAGTGTATCTAGTCATTGTGCATTTTGTTGATAAACTACGTGTCTACAGTTTAAGCGTGAAAGATTCGTGAATCGTACATTTTCCGTTTGCCGTAGTGCATTTGTTTTGTTTCGCCGATTGCTGCTGTTTGTTTTTGCCTGCCCCAGTTGCCTATTATGGCGACAGCACCGCAGCGATATGGAGAAGAAATGTGGAGAGTGCAAACGTGATATCTGCGACCTTGAACCTATCTGCTGTGGTTTTTGTGAGTCGTATTTTCACATTAGCCAACAATGCTGGGGTGTTAACGCTCGTCTTCTGAAGGAAGCGCTTGTAGCTGGGAAGGCACTGTTTATTTGCCCCCCATGTGCTGCAACTTTTTGATGTTGCCGCTGATTTAAGCAGGAAAATAGATGATATTGCTGGTAAGTCACAACCGATAAAAACTATCTCTGGGTCACCAGCTTGGCCCCGACTGGGTGTAAAACGCCGCCGGGAAGACCGCAGGCCAGATATTGTAACACCTGCTGCCAGTGGAACTGAGCCAATTGATCTAAGCGATTTGTCAGTGCCGTCTATCGTGCAAGCTGCTTCACCCGAAAAGTTCTGGTTGTATCTGTCCAGTTTAAACCCGCTAATTACCGACAGTGATATACAGCAGGTGGTATCATGTTGCCTAAACTCGTCGGACCCTGCTGTCGTTGTTCGCTTGGTTCCCAAAGGAAAATATATCACCAACATGACATTTGTGTCCTACAAAGTTGGGCTTGATCCCGGTTTGAAGGATTTAGCATTGGATCCTGCGTCATGGCCGGCTGGAATGCGGTTCCGTGAATTCATTATGCTGCCAAAAAACTGATTCCCTCGGCCGGGTTAGCTGTTCCCTGCCTCGTTACTTCCACTGTCCCTGGACAATGTGCACCAAGCGCGGTTGATGCAAACAGCACGATACGAGTGTATTATCAAAATACGAGAGGATTAGGAACGAAGGTCGACGATGTAAATTTGGCTGTTATGGATGGAAATTATGACGTTTATGTTCTAACTGAAACCTGGTTGAATGATAAGATTAACTCTATGCAGCTATTTGGCGATTCATTCACTGTGTACCGAGTGGATCGAAATACCACTAACAGTACCCGCTTGCGTGGCGGTGGGGTTCTTGTAGCTGTTTCGAACATTCTCGTCTCTTGTCGGATTGCGGAAGGAAGATTCTCTTCCATTGAGAGTGTCTGGGTGAAACTTAGCAGAGCATCTAGAAACTGTTTCATTGGAGCTGCCTACATGCCTCCGGAAAAGCAACATGACTGTAATATTGTGCAGTTTCATCTTGATGCCGTGGAATACGTCTGTTCTATCGCAGATTCTAGTGACGAATTGTCCTGTTTGGAGATTTCAACCAACCCGGGCTCATTTCGACTCCATCTGGTCACGATTTTGCATTCCCGGACCCGACTGCTTCGACCACCACTCCTGCGAGTCGTCTCCTAATTGACGGAATAGCCTTTCATGGACTGAAACAGGTTAGTCTAATTTCCAATCATCAGTCCCGCTTTTTGGACCTAGTTTTTGTCAGTGAAAGTGCAGTACGTGAATGTTCTGTTGTGGAGGCGCCCGAAATTTTAGTACCACTTGACAATCATCATCCTGCTTTGGAAGTTTTGCTGAAGCTCCGCCGATGTCTTCGTTATGAGGACGAACCGACAATTGATAAATTCACTTTTCGCAAGACAGATTATTCCGCTCTTCGACGCTCTCTAATGCGGATCAACTGGAATGAGTTGCAACATTTTGCAAATGTCGACGATGCTGTAACTCACTACAACTGTTTACTTCTGGAATGTGTTGAAGCCAAGGATGCAAAATGACTACCTTTTCTGCGGCTGTAATTTTTCTGCCTGCATTCTCATTTCTCTTTCAACGCTACTGTCGTTCGCTATTGCAGGACGCCCAGCGCTGTAGGGCAGTCTGTAAGCAAAGCAGTAACATGGTAAAAAATTCTGCCCCCAGTACAGCCACCAGACGCGAGCGGTACAGCTTCTCTTTTCTTATTTTACACTTTTTAATATTTTTAATCTATTCAATATTTTCAATCATAAACGACAACAAATAATGCGTTTATGACCGGCGCTAACGCTTTCGTATGCGGGCCTCTCCCTTTGACTATGCAGAGAAAAGTGTACAAAGCGAGAGAACAAACTTCACTACGCTACACTCTCACCGAGCAGCCGGAGTACAGCAGCAAAACAAAAATGTATTCTACTGCTGTACGGGAAAATGTGCTCCGTTTAACTACCGTTCTGGCAAGAGCTGTAGTGATGCGTCGTTGTAGCGGGCTGTACGGCATATGCAAATGTAAATATACCGAAAAAATGTAGTTTACCGGTACCTTTGGTATCCCTGGTTGCAGCTTCAGTCCCGAAATATCAATCTGCCAAGAAACCACCTTGGTCCAATGGAACTCTACGCAGACTAAAACGCTTGCGTAGTAAAGCACTTAGTGCTTTTACTAATCGACGATGTACTTTATCGAAGCGATTTTTTTTTTTCGCTCACTAGTAATGATTACTGCAGTTATAATAAGTTTCTCTATAGACGTTACGTAAATCGCATACAACTGAACATACGTCAGAACCCCAAGGGATTCTGGTCGTTTGTTAGCACTAAGAGCAAGGAAACTGGTATCCCATCTGAAATGTTTCTCGCCAACGATGCAGCTTTCTCTGCTGAAGATAAGTGCAGCTGTTTTGCACGGCACTTTTCGAGCGTCTTCTCTTACGATTCGGCATCGCCTGAGATGATTGACAACGCTGTTCGAGACGTCCCTTCTGATATTTTCAGCATGGATGTTTTCGTCATCGACGATGAAATGGTTCGTTCGGCTATCCTGAAGACAAAAGCATCCTTTGATCCCGATCCGGGTATTATGCCTGCAGCTGTATTAAAAAAATGCTCGGACATCTTGGCTACACCACTCGCGCAACTTTTCAATATGTTACTTCAGCAGCAAACGTTTCCAGTGCACTGGAAATGTTCGACACTAATCCCGACAAGCGTAACGTTGAAAATTACCGTGGAATTACTTCGCTTGGAGTTGAATCAAAACTGATTGAGTCACTGGTTAACGAAACACTGTTTGCTTCCTGCCAACACTATATTAGCACCTGTCAGTATGGTTTCTATCCTGGCCGTTCGGTTGAAACCAATCTAGTGAGCTTTACGTTATTTTGTATGGATAATATGTGCAAAAAACTTCAAGTGAATGTGATATATACTGATTTGAAATCCGCCTTTGACAAAGTGAATCACGATATCCTGATTGCCAAACTGAAAAAACTTGGCTGCACGACTAGGTTTTGTGAGTGGCATCGCTCGTATCTCGTTCATCGTCAAGTTGCTGTAAGGTAGTACACTCGGACCGCTGCTATTTTCACTTTTTATTAATGACGTGGCTAGTATTTTAAATCCTGGTGGCAAACAACTGGGATTCATGTTTAAGATTTCCAACGAATTTCGTGATCCTTTGTGTTTTAAAGCTCTTTACTGTTCATTAGTGCGTTCGATGCTAGAATTTGGAAATGTCGTTTGGAATCCTTACCATGCTGTTTGGATCAATAGGATCGAAGGCGTTCAGAGACGGTTTGTCAGATACGCTCTGCGTTTCCGCAAAACTTGCCGCCGTATGAAGACCGCTGTCGTTTGTTAGGCTTGCACACCCTTGCTGATAGGAGAATGACATCGCATGCAGTCTTCGTGGCCAAAATACTGCTGGATGAATACGACGTACCTGACCTACTAGCACAAATGCATTTCTATGCGCCATCTCTTACTCTTCGCCAAAGAGTGATGCTTGTTCCTGAAATGAGACCAACTGACTATGCTGCCAACAGTCCTGTCATCGCAATGGTTCGGAGGTTCAACGAGTTCTCCGAATTATTTGATTTTAACCTCACCACATCTGTATTTGGAAGACGAATTGAATCACACTAGTTTTAGGAAATTTCATTGAGACATATGTTAGATGAATAAAAATTTTTACAAATACAAATACAAATGGACTCAGTAACAAAATTACACTGAGATCCGGAATCCAGAAGAGCTCGACATTGTACTAGTGAACCGTTCAGTGTCTGTATCAGAACAACTGCTGTTGCCAGCATATTCGCTGCATTAGACGTTGAAGCTGCAGAAATAAAACTTTTACTTTCCTTATCTGAGAAGTCTACGGGAGTTGAGATTGACGTTGATGTTAAGAGCGTTATGTTTTGGCTAGCGTCGGATTCGCTACCTCGCGATTCACCCGGAACGTGCAAAAGAGAATTGTGTGTGTTACTTGATTTGCATTCCGATGTTTCAAACTGTTCACAGTTTTAATTCTATCACGGTTCTATTTCGCTGATAAACCGGCATTTTTAGAAAACCTGGACACTTGAAGAGTGGATGGAATGGTGCATTTGTTGTGACAATGTTAGTGACCGCATTGAATTTTGGGCGACTTGGGTTCCTTTTTTCAACAGCCAATGTTTCCAATGTTTGGCACCTGACCATAACAAAATCTACCAGCTGTCCTATGTCTGGTACTTCCGAAGGCTTAATACTATTCTCCCAATCGCGACGTGTAATATGATCTAACTTGCTGGATAACGGCTGCCCAAGTTGTTTCAGTACGCAAACATTTCGTTGAAAATCGGTTAATAACTTGCGCAACGATTTAGAAGATTCCTCAGTTATCTGAGGTAGGTGGAAAAGGTTTTGAACGTGTTTGTAGATGATTATTCGCTTATTGCCATATCGTGATGATAATAGCTCCCAAGCTGCGGCATAACTAGCTGCGGTATTATCCAAAGTATCAACCATATAAACAGCTTCGCCGTTGAGACAAGATTTTAGAAAAAAACAGTTTCTGCACATCAGACAACTGCCCGTTGTTATGAATCACGAAAGGAAGGCCAATTCATTACGTCTCCGTGAAATTTCGGAAGCTCTAACGGAGGTAAACGGAATTGTGGTTCCACGTACCGAATAGGCACCACTGCTGCAGACTGCAGACATAAAGCGACGACATAGGAGTCAAGAATAAATTTTCGGTTTATTTTTATTTTCGATGTTTATTTCACGAATGTTAAAAGAATACTGAATTTACTACGCTGTGTACACGTCTTATATATGCTCATCTTGCGCGATGTAAGCTCCGCCTTCTTGCAGTTAGTAAAGATCCGATTCATTTTTAGTATTGATATTATTCCTTACGATGTTTTTGCTACAATATCAGTCATACCCTTTATAGTGTGTCGTAGAGAAACGTAGAATCAATTCCGTAGAACATGATTTACCAAAACGAATACGGCTAAGTTTATTTTGAACTTGAGTTTACTTTGTTTAAAATGAAAAATGGCTTCAGAAAATTAATATTAAGCAGATGGTTTTTTCTAACACAATTAATAGGAGCCATACTTCAGAACACTGACACGAGTTTTTCAAATCTGCCAGTTAATTTCAATTTAATAAGATTTCATACACATTAATTGCCATATGGAAAAAATGGTCAAATGGCAATGCAAGATGATATACAGTGAAGACCCGTTTTTGTCAGGCTACCCATTTTGTCTCCTCATATTAAAATCCGTTTAATCGGCTCTAGCAGACGAACTCTGTCAAATTTGAGTAAATCCTTTCTAGAACATATTTTTCTTATCTTAGGGATGCAAAATATGCAAAAATAGATTTAAAAAATTGGATTTTGCACTAAAGAATCAGAAAGGGCTATGAGACTATGTTTAGGGACTAAAGACGAATATTAGCTTCGGTTTATTACAAAAGAAAAAAACCAATATAGGGTGAAGTGCCTATTTTCACCATACTAAGCAGTGTGCCTCACTAATTTGTTAATTTCTCGCCCTACAATCAATGAAATACATAAAAAGTGATATCAACAGCTTTGCTTCATTGTTAAGAACCAATATAATAAAACAAATGCACTGAAAACAGTGAAATTCTCGAGTTTGAGCGCAACGAAAACTCGAATTGAGCGCCCCTATTGTTGCGCTACCATTTGAATCAATGCGTTGAACAAAGATGGCAGACACTGCTCTAACCAACGGCTTCAAATGGGTAGGGTGATAATAGAAACATGGCGCAAATGGGCTCATCACCCTATCTCGATTATGTCAATGTGCCTATTTTATAAGCATAAAATTCATGAAGGGGCTGTTAAAAACGAGTCTTCTTTCTATTACTTCTGCGATCTATAGAAAGAAGAATTCAGGCGGAAATCGTATTTTATTTTCAAAATATTTGGAACAGCAATTTATTCTCCTGATAAAAACAATCAAATAATAGCAACAATAGACCCAGGAGATTCAAGCGGATATTTTTTCATTTATTCTTAGCCTTCGATAAGCCATTGCAAATATTTAAAAAGCATCCACCAGCAGCGCAAAACCTGTTCTTGAGTAGTAAGCTTAATTTCAGCCGGTTTATTATGAATCTGTGTTAGTAAAATAATTGCATGCTAAGCGATTTACGATCACATGCTATTGAGAACCTGTTGACAACGTTGTACCGGGCTGATTGAAAAAAGGGACTACGCATGAAAAGGTAAAACATCCAGCCACCTGTCACAAAAACAATGCTACCAGCACAAATCTAGTTAAGAAAACGTTGTGAGTGTAACTATTCTATCAGCATTTAAAAAGACTAAATTTCTTTCATGCGGTGTGAAAGTTGGAACCACATTCGAATCAAGATAGTGCTTAGTTGATTTTGACACTTGATTTCGTTGCATGTACCACGAGAATCAACTAAACACAAACGTGTTGTGGAAAAAAGGCAGTTAAAATAATTTCGCCTTCACGACTAGAAAGGTTGCTATTCGATACGATAATGACGTGTGGGATCACGTTTACTTCGCTGTGCTTTGTATAGACATATTCCAGAAGATGTGTATTGTATATTGGCTACCTCGCGAAAGTTCAAACATATTATTTATATGAACAAATCCAAAAGGTGGGGTATTGTGCCCATTATAGCAATAAAGCTTATTGTTACCATTTTTCGCACCTCTTGGTTTCGAATCAAGTATGTATATGAGATAATAGCAATATCAATTTGATTAATTCAAATGTGCAGTGTCACGTCCAGGCTAGTTTTACATTAATTATGACTATCAGATTCTACACCAAAAAATAAAATTTCAAAGAAAATAAATTAAATTAAAATAAACCTTCTTAAATTTTTAGCTACTTCATCACATTTACAATGTGAAAAAACGATCGTAGCAATCGATGTCGGCGCTCGCAAAAAGTTCTCCCTTCTGTCATTTTTTTTGCAAGAAGCTAGTGTAGAGACCTAATTTTGGCCTCATTGAGGGAGGGTGCCGCACTATTCTATGAATTATGCAGCTTACAATCGATGAAATGCACATAAATTGACATCAGTAACATTGCTTCGTTTCCAAGAAGCAACATAATAACAAAAATGTCTTGAGAATGTCGAAATACTTCTGTTTGACCGCAACGAAAACACGAATCGAATGCTCCCATTATCGCAGTACCATTTGAGCCAATGCGTTGAATAAAGATAGCAGACGCTGCCCTAACTAGCGGCTTCAAATAGGTAGGGCGATATTAGAAATAGTGCGACAATAGGGTCCACACCCTATAAATCCAGATTGTGTTACAATTTTGGAACAGTTAAAGTAGTTAAAGTTACAGTTGAAGTTGAAAAACCGCGGGGTAACACCGCGTGTTCGTGTGCGGATTTTTTTTTATTTTGTTCTTTAGTTAAATTTATTAACTGAAAAACACTTCCGGAATTCGCTTGAATTGAAGCCGAATCGAATTTTCAAAGATTTTGAAACTATTGAACTATCGAGTAAAGAAACACTCAGCATTGGTGAGATCGCTTTAAATTAATTTTTTATTTCTTTTATTTATCCAATTCTATTGCTTATACTAAATGCGTGCTAAAATAAAAAATGGATATTTTTATCCTGGAAGTGCGAATGATTTGCATGTATCCAAATGATATGAGGATTTACTCGTACGTTGTATATATATATATATATATATATATATATATATATATATATATATATATATATATATATATATATATATATATATATATATATATATATATATATTTATGAAGGCGCTCTACAAATGTATGTGTTTGTATGTATGTATGTGTGAGTCGTTGGATGTGATAAAAGTCATAACTTCGCCAATTATTAATATATTACCTTCCCTTCGAGGTAATAGAATCATTGCTTTATGCCTTTACATAAATTCAAACTTTTCACAAAATTTTCCCTCAAAAGCGTATGTAAACCCTTAAGCAACTTCTTTAAGAATCCATTAAATATATATTTTTTCCATATTTTATATATATGGAATACGGAATTTCTTCGCAAAGCAAACATTTGTCAGGATCATTATTGCATGCATCCAAGTGCCTTATTGGAGTAGTAGTTGGTAGTATAGCCACGCTGTTTGCAATTAAGACAATTCATCACACGAACGACAATGTTTACAAAATCCATATAAAAATGAGCGGACGTAGAGTGACTCGCATTTTGGACGACGAGATGTGACCAACACTTCAAGATAGTCTAACCAACGGTTTCAAATGAGTAGGGTGACAATGGAATCAGGATGTAAATAGGTACAGTACCCTATATGTCCCTTAAGCTTAAATGTACCGCTCATATTTGTGAGTTTCGCTATGAACACTTTTGTATCTTATTTTGGTTCACAATGTAAGTGTGATGAAGTGTGTGGGTGTGTGTATACTACCCATCATCACTGACCGCAATGCTTTTATGGAAGAATTTTTTTGCATCTATTTTTAGGGCGATGAGCCCATTTG
This sequence comes from Topomyia yanbarensis, assembly GCF_030247195.1. Lineage (NCBI taxonomy): Eukaryota > Metazoa > Arthropoda > Insecta > Diptera > Culicidae > Topomyia > Topomyia yanbarensis. Next base: position 300,568,826 of record NC_080671.1, on the reverse strand, counting down.
CGCCATGTTTCTATTATCACTCTACCCATTTGAAGCCGTTGGTTAGAGTAGTGTCTGCCATCTTTGTTAAACTCATTGAGTCAAATGCTAACGCAACAATAGGGGCAAAGGATTCGAGTTTTTGTTGCGCTCAAACACGAGAATATCACTGTTTCCAAGGTATGTGTGTTATTATATTGATTCTTAGCAACGAAGCAAAGCTGTTGATGACAATTTTTACGCTTTCCATTGCTTGTAGGCCGAGAAATTAATGATAGTGAGTCATCCTACTTAGTATAGTGAAAAAAGGCACTTTACCCTATGATATATTACTTAGATGCAAACATGCTTAGTCCTGTAGATAGAAGGTGATAGCTCTATTGCACATCCAACGACTCATCTCAAGAATGCCTGTTCAAACACATACATTTGTAGAGCGCCTTTTAATATATAATATATATATATATATATATATATATATATATATATATATATATATATATATATATATATATATATATATATATATATATATATATATATATATATATATATATATATATATATATATATATATATATATATATATATATATATATATATATATATATATATATATATATATATATATATATATATATATATATATATATATATATATATATATATATATATATATATATATATATATATATATATATATATATATATATATATATATATATATATATATATATATATATATATATATATATATATATATATATATATATATATATATATATATATATATTTATGTATTTATGAAGGCGCTCTACAAATGTATGTGTTTGAATAGGCATTCTTGAGATGAGTCGTTGGATGTGCAATAGAGCTATCACCTTCTATCTACAGGACTAAGCATGTTTGCATCTAAGTAATATATCATAGGGTAAAGTGCCTTTTTTCACTATACTAAGTAGGATGACTCACTATCATTAATTTCTCGGCCTACAAGCAATGGAAAGCGTAAAAATTGTCATCAACAGCTTTGCTTCGTTGCTAAGAATCAATATAATAACACACATACCTTGGAAACAGTGATATTCTCGTGTTTGAGCGCAACAAAAACTCGAATCCTTTGCCTCTATTGTTGCGTTAGCATTTGACTCAATGAGTTTAACAAAGATGGCAGACACTACTCTAACCAACGGCTTCAAATGGGTAGAGTGATAATAGAAACATGGCGCAAATGGGCTCATCGCCCTAAAAATAGATGCAAAAAAATTCTTCCATAAAAGCATTGCGGTCAGTGATGATGGGTAGTATACACACACTTCATCACACTTACATTGTGAACCAAAATAAGATACAAAAGTGTTCATAGCGAAACTCACAAATATGAGCGGTACATTTAAGCTTAAGGGACATATAGGGTACTGTACCTATTTACATCCTGATTCTATTGTCACCCTACTCATTTGAAACCGTTGGTTAGACTATCTTGAAGTGTTGGTCACATCTCGTCGTCCAAAATGCGAGTCACTCTACGTCCGCTCATT